>NC_036873.1:6014567-6056541 GCF_002910315.2 Salvelinus sp. IW2-2015
TCCGCGTAGAGTTAAAACACCCAGGTCCAGGTTTTCATTCATTTCCGAGTTATTCTACGGTATTTGTAATACTCACTGGTGCAATTTTTCCATAGAGGTCTCGCGACCAGAACATTGACGTGGTGTTTTAGATTGACGGCAATAGCACGCACAAAACAAGTAACGATTCAGCTGTTTATAATGATTTTGTTTATAATTTTCTCATATAGCCTTTGTAACTTTTCCGTATTGTGAGAACCTTTTTTATTGAGTTTGAGCCTAATGTATTTCACATATTTAAGGTATCTTCTATATTTTTGTTACATGAAAGCCAAACTGTCCCGATTCACTTAAAACTGTCGAGGTAACTWCTTCAACAGAATAACTAATCMCAGTCGTGAAACTGTTGAGGTAACTTCTTCAACAGAATAACTAATCCCAGTCTTGAAAAKGTTTTCTTTCGATTAAGAGGAGCCCTTAGACTTCACTTGACTTCCGTCAGTTCATCAGTAGGGCCTCTCTGTAATCGGAAATGAAGTACAAACTTAGTAAGGGCTCCTCTTACTTATTTTTTTGAGTACTGTTTTAGTGATACATGCGGAGCATTCATCTCAAAACCCAGCAGGGTAGTTTCTTAAAACGGACCTCTATTAATGTCCATGCTTTTTACTCGTGTTACCTGTTTTTTGACTTTGTCTGTATCCTCAGAGTCTTAGGCTATGTGGGGATTTGACTGTGTGTTTTTTTTTTTTTTACAATCTGCCTTAAGATGTACTCAAGGGGATGTCTGGGCAATCAGACAATTGGAGTGCTCCTTTTTTTTTTTTTTACAATCTGCCTTAAGATGTACTCAAGGGGATGTCTGGGCAATCAGACAATTGGAGTGCTCCAGGCAGAAATGACCCACAATACACAATAGTGGGCACGACACAGACAAAACATTTCCTGTTTAATAATCAAACAAGATGTTCTCTTCCGGCATGGAAGTTCATAATCTCTCACAATGACATTAGGATTGTCAACGCTGTTGTAGATGTCTGATGGTAGAAATAAATCATAGCGTTTTTGCTGTTACCACTGGTTGGATTGACGATACATTATTMATTGTTAAAGCAATGGCCTTTGGACTAGTTGTTGGAACTTTCCTTCACACTCACCCTSAGGGTCTGCATTGTCTACGTTAAAACCTGTCGAATAAAATCATACCGGGACTCCATGTTCTCAGCGAATGATTGACACGTTCATCATCACGTCTGAACAAGTCTCTGCATATCTCACGAGACACAAGACATCAAGTTRTCCCCAAAGGCTATTATTTATGTAATACAATTTTCATTCATCATTGGGGATGCTGAAATATTGTCATATTTTCTCCTGCTCCTCCCCTCCTGTGTACRACGTCGCCAGAATACTAACCRCCGGTCCTGGGATTCATCATTACGCACACCTGGCACTCATCATTACGCGTACCTGTTAATCATTATGATAATCATTATGATTAACACCTGGACTTCATTACCTTCATCATTTCCTCCCCTATACATGTCACNCCGGTCCTGGGATTCATCATTACGCACACCTGGCACTCATCATTACGCGTACCTGTTAATCATTATGATAATCATTATGATTAACACCTGGACTTCATTACCTTCATCATTTCCTCCCCTATACATGTCACTCCCGTTCTCACCAATTGGTATTGTTCTTGTTTACCGGCATGTAGCCTTATGGAATTGTCTCKTTACTGGTTTTGTTTTATTAAACTATTCACATGCCCCGGCTTCCCGACTCACAGCTCCGTTATTACAAATATTGATACCCTTATGGGCTATGTAACATTCTCAAACAATGTACGGAGTGCAAAATGTACAATGTACAGAGTGAAAAATAATAAGGGAAACATTTAAAAGGGGAAAAATAAGCTAATACTGAGAATCATATTAGAACTTAGCCATCAATAGAGATTCGAATGGCCCCAGTTTTAATTATAGGTTAATGGGAAGCAGTGATCGTTACAACATGAGACAACTCTAACACTTCCAATACTTCCCTATTGATCTCTATTATCACACACCAACACATTGGCATTCAGATCACGTTTGTTGATCATCGTGTCGAAGACTAATGAAGGAACAATGACTTGTTAGCAGGAGACTGTACAGAATATTTTTGAACTTAAAACAAGTTATTGTTAATACAGCTGTGCAGTATTCTAATTTAATATACAGTATGTATTAAAGACTTGAATATAACCAGTTAGATTTCAAGATGTTATGCTATGTTTGTCACGCCCTGACCTTAGAGAGCTTTTTATGTCTCTATTTTGGGTTTGGTCAGGGTGTGATTTAGGTGGGCATTCTATTTTCTATGTTTCTGTATTTTTTGTTTTGGCCGGGTATGGTTCTCAATCAGGGACAGCTGTCTATTGTTGTCTCTGATTGGGAACCATACTTAGGTAGCCCTTTTCCCTCCTTCTGTGTGGGAAGTTAACTTTGTTTGTGGCACATAGCCCTTAAGCTTCACGGTTGTTTTATATTGTTTATTGTTTTTGTTGGCGTCACCTAAATAAAGGAATATGTACGCTCACCATGCTGCGCTTTGGTCCACTTCCTTTGACGGCCGTGACAGAACTTCCCACCACGAAAGGACCAAGCAGCGTGATGAAAGAGACTCCTGGACATGGGAGGAGATCCTGGAMGGTAAGGGACCCTGGAGGCAGGCTGGGGAGTATCGCCGTCCAAGGGAGGAACTGGAGGCAGCGAAAGCAGAGTGGCRACGATATGAGGAGGCAAGTCAGCGAGGCAGGCAMGAGAGGCAGCCCCCCCAAAAATGTGGCACACGGGGAGATTGGCGGAGTCAGGTTATAGACCTGAGCCAACTCCCCGTGCTTACCGTGGGGAGAGAGTGATTAGTCAGGCACCAGGTTATGCGGCTCTGCGCCGTGTGTCTCCAGTGTGCTCTCATAGCCTGGTGCGCACTCTGCAAGCTCCCCGCAGTTGCCGTGCTAGAGTTGGCATTCTAGCCAGGAGGGATTGTGCAGGCTCAGCGCTCCTGATCGTCGGTGTGTCTCTTCGGCCCGGGTTATCCTGCGCCAGCTCTACGCACGGTTTCACCAGGAGAACCCAGTGCRGCCTGTTCCAGCTTCCCGCACGTGCCGGGCTACAGTGGGCATGCAGCCAAAAGGAGAGGTGCACGTGGTAAGCACCAGATCTCCAGTGCTCCCCCACAGCCCGGTTCGACCTGTGCCTGCGCTCGGGATGTTCCGGTCTAAAGTGGGTATTCAGCCTGGAAGAGTTGTGCCAAGGCTACGCACCAGATCTCCAGTGCTCCCCCACTGCCCAGTTCATCCTGTGCCTCCTCTGTCTCCCCCAGCCTGGTGGGCCCTGTCGCAGCCCCACGCATCAGGCTGTCTATACGCTCCTCCCATCAGTGAGGGTCTCCAGTCCGGAGCCTCCAGCAAGGTCTCCAGTCCGGGGCCCGCAACGAGGGTGCCCAGTCCGGGGCCCGCAACGAGGGTCCCCACTCGGGGTCGGCGACAGGGGTCCCCGCACCAGAGGTGCCACCATAGTCGGGTGAGCCGAGGTGGAGCGGGGTCTACGTCCCGCACCAGAACCGCCACCACGGATAGATGCCACCCAGACCCTTAGAGAGCTTTTTATGTCTCTATTTTGGGATTGGTCAGGGTGTGATTTGGGTGGGTATTCTATTTTCTATGTTTTTGTATTTCTTTGTTTTGGCCGGGTATGGTTCTCAATCAGGGACAGCTGTCTATCKTTGTCTCTGATTGGGAACCATACTTAGGTAGCCCTTTAACTTTGTTTGTGGCACATAGCCCTTAAGCTTCCYTTAAGCTTTGTTGGCGTCACCTGCTCATCACGCTGCGCTTTGGTCCACTTCCTTTGACGGCCGTGACAATGTTGGCATTTAGATCTCTTGTTGATGAACATAAAGAACGGCGTAGGAGTAAAGGCTCGTTAGCAGGAAACGGTACAGAACATTGCTGAACTTAAAACCTTAACAGATCATTAAAATTAGTACGGGTAGTACTTTGAATTGAAGTAATCTAGGTTATTTACAAACTTGAATCAAATTAATTTGTTTTCAGTGTTTCCCCTACATTCATTTAGCAGCGGCAGGCTATCGCTGCTAAATTGTTGTCGCCACTCATATAAAGTATGTAGAAAAGATAATGGAGATAACTATCTTTTTTAAAGATCATCTTTGAGAACTATAAACCACCATAAAAACTAGACAGTCAGGAAGAATCTAACGTTCCTACAATGCCATGGCACCCCCATTGATTTTGTTATAATGTTTGAGTTGCTCAGATAGCATATGAACACATCATACGCCATGGCGAATGTGAAGAATTGAAGGAAACTAGCTTTAAAACTTAAACTGTCCAGAGTGGGTGAAAACGTGCTTTGGTGATGAAATTTCACTTATGTTGTGAAATAATTTTTACCAAAACATATTTAAATCTACCTCTAACATACTTTGAATCCAAAAAGTCAGATTTCATAACTTTCAAGGATTTTGCGGTGGTCGTCTGCAAAGTTGTTTCCGCAGGTCACAAAAAGCTAAATTAACATGACGTAAGCTGAATTAAATGTACAAGTCTTTTGAATATAAAATGATTGCAATACTCTCAGTGCTCTGTTGTCATTTCACAGAGATACGCATGTTTCGCATTAATACGAACATTTTACTAATATATGAAAATATTACATGTCATGTCTCAAAATTGATATCTATTTTTCATTATTGTTTTATCTTCTCCCGTATCGAGAAGAAAGATAAGTTCAATGGTGAGCCTGTCAGTTAGCCTTAATTCTCAAACAGCATCCAGCCTACATGACGCACTGCTATTTTCCAGATTTTTTTAACCACTTTTTTTCCTCTGACCAGTCATTTAGTCACCCTAATTTTGGCCATCCTATAAGGGTAAAAACTCCAATAACTTTTGCACGGATTATGATAGAGACATGAWGTTTGGACCATTGTTTTTTGTTCTTATCGGAGTATCTACACGRTTAACATTTCACCCATTGGTCAAACATTTTGGTTTGGATTGGACACCTTATAAAACTAACATTTTCTCTCAGCCCCATGGGAAAATGTGTTGAATTGCAGGAGATTAGCTTTAAAAACAGCTTTCAATCCACCATGAGCCTTGTATGATCTTCACAGACCGGCTCCCTGATTGAAGTGGGGACTGTAATGGCGAGCGACATAATAGCTGCATCATGTTTGGCTCCCCTCAGGAAGAAATAGCGACATCCATTCTCAAATAATTACAGAGCATCTGCTATAATCAGTTGTCCACAGTTGTTAGTAATTAATTTCAGACGCGTGTGCCTAACGAACGCCGACACACCACGCAGGAGTCAGCCAGGGCCAAGACCGAAGAACTGAAACCTCCTGAAAGAATAGAAAGGAAAAAGAGCCTTCTCGGCTTGCCACATGATGCTAACTAAGCCTACTGCTAGCAAAGAACCACAAAAGCAATTAACCCAAAGTTAATTAGAAAATACCCTCTCCTAATTCAAATGGATGAGAGAGTGGTGTTTGGACGGTATAGTGCAGGACTGGGCAATTATTTTCCATGGAGKGCCACATTAGAATATATCTTTGCCATCGTGGGCCAGAATCATATTACAGGATTATATGTGTGACTGTGTTGACAGTATATCTACTGTAAATCACATTCAGATATGCTACTTATTTTACTTTTTTTAACATGCACAGAAATAAACCACATCTATGTTCTCCTTTTGGTAGGTATTTTCATTATTAAACATGCAATGAACTACACAGAGGGAAAGTACACTGTGCATTCACCACAGACAGAACTCTTGTTAACGGGTATGCACAAAAACACAAGAAAGAGAGAGAGAGAGAGCTCAACATTACATTTAAACTAGTCAATCAGTGTGAGGAGTGAAGTCTCTGATGGGCATTGACTAGAGCAGTGAAGTCAGGTGTAGTTTCTGACGTCGCTATGTGCAGGATTGCTGAGAGGTGAGAGTCAGTAAGAGATGATCTGTGCCTTCACTTGTTATACTTCATCACTGAAAATGTCTTCACATACATAGGTTGACCCAAACAGTACAAACATCATCTGAGCATGACTCCTAATCATTGGAAGGTTTTGTTCATCGAGAGATGCATAGAACCTCGTCAGTGAAATTGTTTTGAATAGTTCTCCAATCACTGCAACAGACTGAAGATCGATAAGCTCAAGTTGCAGGTCAGTGGGAGCGTTATCCACATTGAAGGTGAAAGGAGAGGAAACCAACGGCATGTCATTTTCCAACACTTTGAAATCCTAAAAACAACGAGAAAACTCACCGTTCAAGGCACGYAGCAGCAATGTATACTTYTCCTGCTSGTCATCTGATAGGGAACAGACTAGYAGTGTCGGAAGGTGGGTGAGATTGTTGGCTTCTACTTGGCGGGTCAGGAGGAGTAATTTTCCCTTGAAGGCTTTGACAAGGCTGTACATCTGATGTGGAAAAAGGCCCTTCCCTTGCAATTTGGAATTCAGTGAGGGCAATGATGTCCACTGTGAAGGCAAAATCAGCCAACCATTCTTTATCTTGCAGTTGAGGGAAATCCACATTTTCCAAACTCAACATTCTCCGACTTCAGGTCCCTCACCCTTTTAAGCACCTTCCCCAAACTCAGCCATCTCACGTTTGTGTGGTAGAGGAGATCTGCATGACCCGACTCTGTCTCTTCCAACAGTGAGACAAACTGCCTGTGGTTTAAAGATTTTGCTCTTATGAAGTTTACCACTTTAGTGACTGTATCCACAACATGGCTCATTTTCAGAACACATTWACAGGGCACCTCCTGATGATTAATGCAATGCAGGAAAATCATTTTCTGATCTGGGTTCAGCTCAGCTACTTGATCTTGTAAAAGGACAGCGTTTTTTCATGTCAAGTTTGGGCACCCATACGTGCCAGTCACTGTCTGTCTTCGTGCAGAGGTTATTTATGTGCTGGATAACTTTTTAAAACTCAGTCCCACTTTGCCACACACTTATTAACCTCCTCCAATAAATCTTTCCCTGTGGTTGTGCTCTTCATTGACTGCACTGAAGCAAGCTCCTCTGTAATTTCAAAGTCTGAGGTTATGCCTCGTAAAGAATATCAACAACTGCGCCGTGTCACGTGCATCACTGCTCTCATCCAGGGCCAAGGTGAAATCCTTTACCTTGTCTTTCAACTGTTGTTCCATATTCTCTGCGATGGCCTCAACACGCCGTGCCACTGTTYGATTTGACAGGGAAACATTTTCAAACAGCTATTTCTTGTCGGGTTAAAGTATTGCTGCAGTGTCAAATAAACGTTCTTTAATGAATTCTCCCTCAGCGAATGGCTTGCTATGTTTTGCAATTTTGTGGGACRGCACATAGCTAGCACTCGCAATTCCGTTGTTTGCTGCATGCAGTTTTGTGAAAAGTCCTTGCTGCTTTTGCAACTGAGAAAGMAACTCTTTCGATCTACTTGCCCTCTGCTCAGAAGACATATTCCTATATTTCTCTTTATGCTTCGTCTGGAAGTGTCACGGCCGTTGAMAAAAGAGGACCAAGGTGCAGCGTGGTGAGCCTACATGTTCCCTTTATTAAACAAGACGCCGAACAAAACAATAAACACTACAAACAAACCGTGAAGCTCAACGGCTATGTGCCCTAAACAAAGTCAACTTCCCACAAACATAGGTGGAAAAAAGAGCTACCYAAGTATGGTTCCCAATCAGAGACAACGATAAACAGCTGTCCCTGATTGAGAACCATACCCGGCCAAAACATAGAAATAGAAAATCATAGAAACACAAAACATAGAATGCCCACCCCAACTCACGCCCTGACCAAACCRAAATAGAGACATAAAAAGKATCTCTAAGGTCAGGGTGTGACAGGAAGTGTCGGGACAAGTTGTAGTCTTTCAAGACAGCGACGCTCTCTTTGYGCACTAAGCACAYAGCTTTCCCGATACTTCAAAAAATWAATATTTTGATGTCCACTCTTGCTGGAACACCCTACATTCATTGTCTACTTTCCTTATCTTTTTTGCGCTATTTCTAGCTAGCTACTATTTGTAACTGTGAAGTGTGTGTCATCCTGCCAGTCACTGTCTGTCCTCGTGCAGTAGTTATTTATACGTGCCTTCAAAATAAATGTCCCGCAAGTGGTGGGAGTTAAATAATTACACAAAGGCGAGTATTCGTTGGGCTTTTAATTTGAATAACAAATACGTTCTTCAAAACTTTACTATAGCAAATTCTTTATGTGATCTGAGCATGATTCCGCGGGCCGTATTGAATCAGGTCGCAGGCCTCATATGGCCCCTGGGCTGGCCTTTGCCCAGGCCTGGTATAGTGGAGGATTTATGTAATCACTGCAAGCAGAAGTCCGACTCATTAGAATGAATCACACCTTCATTTGCAAMGGAGGATTCTCCAAGCCACACATTTTTTACCTCTTGAAGCTAGGGRGCAGTATTTTTATGTTTGGAAAAATAACRTTCCCAAAGTAAACTGCCTATTTCTCAGGACCAGATGCTAGAATATGCATATAAATTGGCAGATTAGGATAGAAAACACTCTATTGTCTGTGAGTATAACAGAACTGATTTTGCCATCCCTCCATTTAAAGGGATATCAACCAGATTCATTTTCCTATGGCTTCCACAGGGTGTGAACAGTCTTTAGACATAGTTTCAAGCTTTTATTCTGAAAAATTWGCGAGATTTATCACATCGCGTTAGTGGACTGCCAAATGTCCTTCGATTAGTTAATGCGCRCGGCAGTGGTAGCTAGACATTTTCTTTCTCTCTTGTATTGAATAGTTTACAGCCCAGTTKAAATATTATTGATTATTTATGTTAAAAACAACCTGAGGATTGATTATAAAAAACGTTTRACATGTTTCTACGAACTTTACRGATACTATTTGGAATATCTTTCTGTCCGTCATGACCTGCACGAGCCTGTGGATTAATCAACAAAACGCGCCAACCAAATGGAGGTTTTTGGATATAAAAGTAATCTTTATCGAACAAAACAAACATTTATTGTGTAACTGGGAGTCTCGTGAGTGCAAACATCCGAAGATCATCAAAGGTAAGCGATTAATTCTATTGCTTTTCGGACTTTCGTGACCAGACTACTTTGCTGCTAGCTGTTTGTAATGTTTTGTCTACTGATTGATGTCCTCACACAAACGCTTGGTTTGATTTCGCTGTAAAGCTTMTTTTCAAAATCTGACACGACAGGTGGATTAACAACAAGCTAAGCTGTGTTTTGGTATATTGCACTTGTGATTTCATKAAATTAAATAGTTTTAGTAATTTAACTTCTCTAGGGCAGGGGGCAGCATTCGGAATTTTGGATGAAAAGTATGCCCAAATTAAACTGCCTGCTTCTCAGGCCCGGAAGATATGATATGCATATAACTGGTAGATTTGGATAGAAAACACTTTAAAGTATCCAAAACTGTTACAATAGTGTCTGTGAGTATAACAGGATTGATTTGGCAGGCGAAAACCTGAGAAAAATCAATTCGGGAAGTTTTTTGTTTTGTTGATTTTGTAGTTTTCTATTCAATGCCATTACAGTATCCATTGACTTAGGACTCAAATTGCAGTTCCTATGCCTTCCACTAGATGTCAACAGTTTTTAGAAATTGTTTCAGGCCTGTATTCTGAAAAATTGGGAAGTAAGAGCAGTCTGAATGAGTGGACCCTAAAATGTCACAGAGCTTTTTCATGCGCGCGACAGAGAGTGCCTTTCTTGTTTACCTTTTATATTGACAACGTTATTGTCCGGTTGAAATATTATAGATTATTTAGGCTAAAACAACCTGAAGATTGAATATAAAAATCGTTTGACATGTTTCTATGAACTTTACGGATACAATTTGGATTTTTTGTCTGCCTGTTTTGACTGCGTTTGAGCCTGTGGATTACTGAAGAAAACGCGCAAACAAAACTGAGGTTTTTGGATATAAAGAGACTTTATCGAACAAAAGGAACATTTATTGAGTAAATGAATGTCTGCTGAGTGCAACCATATGAAGATCATCAAAGGTAAGGGATTCATTTTATCTCTATTTCTGACTTGTGTAACTCTTCTACTTGGCTGGTTACTGTTTGTAATGATTTGTCTGCTGGGCTATGTTCTCAAGTAATCGTAAGGTATGCTTTCGCCGTAAAGCATTTTTTAAATCTGACCAAGTGGTTGGATTCACAAGAAGTTAATTTTTAAACCTTTAAAACTGAATTTTATAATGAGTATTTCTGTATTTGAATTTGGCGCCCAGCAGTTTCCCTGGGTGTGGAAGAGGTGGGACGCTAACGTCTCACGTACCCAAGAGAGGTTAATTTGAATTTGGCGCTCTGCAATTCAGCGGATGTTGACGAAAATGATCCCGCTAAAGGGATCTGTGCGCCAAGAGGTTTTAAATGAGTTTTCCCTTCACAGTATGTATCCGATTCCTAGAAATTCCTTGCCGTGTGCTGTAAGGAAGAATGACTATCCAAATGTCAAAAAAATGGAAATGGTCCAAGCGACTGTGGGCTGTTCACACACACACACACACACACACACACACACACACACACACACACACACAAAGGGGCACACACATTGTCTGGAAAGGATTTCCACATGTTCAAGGATCCTCTGAAATTCCTGTGCGCCTTGGAAGAATAAGACATCCCGCCTACTTTAAAGGCGGTCTTTAAAGCATGTGTTACAGCACATATAAATGCTCTTGTCATCATCTTGGGTTAGTTTGAAATGCCATGGCTGCCATTTTCCAAGTTCACATGGGCTAGTGCTTCTGAGTCAATGTCTAGGGAAAGTAAGACGGATGAGAGCTGTCTTCAGTAGKTCTGGATAAGGACTGKTAAATGAGATGMGAGAAAGCTCATCAGAAGGGTTTGTGTCTGTGTGTGTCTGTGTCTGAATCTGTTTCAGTACTGCTGAGAAGTATCTCATGTCACCTCATTTAATTCAACATCCACAGCACGGTAAACACCGACACACATTTCCAGTCTCACGGCTCTAAAGCCCTCCCAATGGCCCGCAATTCAATCATATCCTGTCTCYTTCTATGGACTGTTTTCGAAATTGAAGTGTCAGTCAGAACATCTGTGTGTGTGGTATGTCCACGGACTCCACATAATTCACAAAGAATATCAGAGTAGGCGGTGATGTTGGATCAGTTTTGCCTGTTCGATCATATTGAATCAGATTATATGAAAAGTGGGGGACCTGATCTTAAATCAGCTCTACTACTTTGAGACACTTTTYCATGTTTTTGTGGTTGTATTATCCTCATCCAGCTATGGTTCAATTGCAGAKTTTACTTTTACAATGAAAACAACAAAAGATAAATTAACACAGTAAGATAGGTGAAGAGGGGAATTTTTATTTTAGCTGTTTGCTTAGCAGCAGTATTCAAGTCCCAGATGCATCTGACAACATAATATATATTTACTCAACTGAGCGATTTCCACTTCTGCTCTGGGCATTGTTTAAAGAGATGAAATGTTCACTTGGTTCCTCTTGGACAAGCACTCATGTATCACAAGTGATTAAACACAGCCGTGAAGATGCCAAACGGCAACACGGCTGGCAGATAATACGGCAGTTCGCTAGCTGTCAGAAGAAAAAAATCCAGAGTGCTGAAAGCTGTCTCTGAAGAAATGACATGACATTTAAATATGAATGCTGGATGATATCTTGTTGTTATCCCATCCGAAAACTTCAGAGGAAACAAACAACATGGAATCCCGAGGGATTCAACGGATGAGGAATGAGGTTTCGGGAACTTTTAGTGGTTACCTTGTTATCTTGTCCCCTTTTCTCCAGTTTTGGCAACCACCTCACCCAAGCCCTTCAAACAAGCCATTTGAAGGAAAAAAGGCCCTCTGTCAAAAGTATCAGAGTAGCTGCACAAGCTACCTCTGAAGATTCCTCCCCCTTTTGATATTAATTATTCCTGTGGTGCTAAACATATCTACTTCTTACAGGTGCAAAGTCATAGAGGTGACTGTTCAGGATTTGACTGTGGATGGATTCAGGGATGACAAATACAGTATCTGATGCGCCCCTTTGCAATGTAAATGTTCCAATGTATTCTTCAGTGAAAGAAACAGAATTGTGATACAGGGAAATAAGGAATGGAAAAGTATGATGAATTTTCATTCATTCACACCTATGTTTTGAATGATCTGTCCTTAAGGATTGTGTTTGTTTGCTGTTGGTTATAATGCATGCAATCGTTCCAGATTGTGTGTCATATTATCAGGATGAACTAGCAATTTGCTGGGGAGATTACACATGGAGTGTGCGAATTATCTTTCTTTATTTTGAGAGTTTATTCGCCGTTAGTCAGTGCCTCCACACAAACAATTTTTCTGGGTGTGCGCCAGCTCATGTTTTTTTTTATCTAGTATTATCAGTATGAAACAGAACATGTGTGCAGCATTTACAAAATAGCCTTCCTTTCATGACAGGGCGAAGCTCAACTAACACCTGACGTGGGCTGTAAATATGTGCTCACTGACAAGACAAGTTCTTTAATGTCTGATCCAAGGCACTGCGCTATTTTCTCAAGAGACATGCTGCTACTCCTTCACTCCCCCATATGCATTCAATTAKCTCCGGGAGAAAAGAAAGCGTCTATCGGCCGAGGTAGTGGTAACATCTGCAGACGCAAAGCCATCAGCATTGGTGTGAAGAGAGGAGTTGCCTTTTTAAAGGAACTCGCAGTGCTTCAAGCTTTTGTCCGGCTTTATAATATGAACACATTAAACATTGGGAAGATCTGCAGGAGAATATATAAAGGGAAATGATGAGTGAATGAAGAAACACGAATGTGACTTTTTATATAGGATACATATAGGAATCGGAATACATTATATTTGCTATTTTAGGTGCATACTGTATAAGGGTGAGGTTTCTTATTTTAAGCCCTACTGACATTGTCACAGCCTTGTCTCATTCTTGCCTACCACTATCCAACTTTGACTTCCTTTCTCTGCAGCTTCCATTGCATGTAATCAACAACATGTGGATATCCCTATGGGGTCCGGGAATTGCGAGTGAGCATAGCGACTGGTTCATCCCAGTCTTTGCCAGTTCCTGGAAAAATGGAGGGGAAAAAGWGAAACATCTGCTTCCATTTTCTATTTTCTCTGTAAGCCGGTGAATGTTTTTGCAGTCACCTCTATGACGCCGCACCTGTAAGAAGTAGATATGTTTAGCACCACAGGAAGTGCTATTATCAAAGTGCTAATAGCAAATAGTATTTAAGTATTTATATTTCATAAAAGTGATTACGGCGAGGTGTAATGACGTGGGTTCACTGAATGATTCCGCTCAATGGATCGTTAAGTTTCATTTAACAGCGAGCTCTCGAAGCTGCAAACCCCGTCTTCCCTTTAGCGAACCTTAATTAGGCAAAAGAAAGCCTTTTAAACTGGTCACTGTATCAGGATTTCTTAAATGCTAAAGTGGAAAGAACTTCTTAGGGCTAGGCTTCCTGCTAGCGGGACACCTGTCGACAACTTCCGGTGAAATTGGAGGGCGCAATTCAAATAAATAATCATAAAAATGATGGACATGAAAGATTTAGGTACATACAAGTGTCTTATATCGGTTAAAAGCGTAAAGTCTTGTTAATCTAACTGCATTGTCYGATTTACAATAGGCTTTACAGCGAAAGCATGCCATGCGATTGTTTGAGGATGGCGCCCCACATCAAAATATTTATCCACCAACACAGGTTTCAAAAATAGCGATTAAATATTCACTTACTTTTTGAAAATCTTCCTCTGATTTGTCATCCAAATATTCCCAGCTACAACATGTAGTGTCGTTTTGTTAGATAAAATCCTTCTATATGAGTAATCCACTCCTTCAACATGCAGAGAAAGGAATCCAAAAAGATACCGCTAAACTTTGTTAAAACAAGTCAAAATACATTTCTATATAATCCTCAGATACCCTAAAATGTAATTAAACTATAATATTTCATATGGAAAGAAGTATGTTCAATAGGAAAGCGATATTAGCAGGTGTTCGTCCTCTTGGTCGCGCGCATACACTAATTTCCAAGTCTGTATCCCTATACTAAAACTCAGAATTCTTCCTCGTTTTGGAAGAAACAAGCATGAAACCTTGAACAAAGACTGTTGACATCTAGTGGAAGCCATAGGAATTGCAATCTGGSAGCTGGATTTGGATATGCCCCTATACTTTCCATTGTAAGAGCATTGGTTCTCAAAAAAAAACAAATTCTGCTTGGTTTTTCTTTGGATAATCTCCTACCATATCTATTGTGTTATAGTCTCCTGCATTATTTTAACATTTCTACAAACTTCAGAGTGTCTTCTTTCCAATGGTACCAATATATACATGTCCCGGCTTCAGGGCCTGAGCAACAGGCAGTTTACTTTGGGCATGTCAGTCAGACAGGAAGTGGAGAAAAATAGACCCTAGCCTGATTAAGTTGAATTGACCTAAAAAATAACCAATGAGCCGAAACACCACTGTGACCAAATCATGAATTAATTGACAGAAGTACTGTACTTGCGATTCTGATACGATGTCCTTTAGGAGAGCAAATTATCGAGAAGATGATGATGTCTTCGAATAGTCACGAAAACAATGAGTAATTCACCTGTCTGCGGTATACTGGAAATGTGCAGGAACCTGACGGTAAAAGTCCATTTGAAAATATGAAACTACGCTATACTAGTGGAAAGTTTTGTCCAATAACATTGAGTCATTGTTGTCTCTACCTTCTTGCCCTTTGTGCTGTTGTCTGTGCCCAATAATGTTTGTACCATGTTTTGTGCTGCTACCATGTTGTGCTGCTGCCATGTTGTGTTGCTATCATGTTGTTGCATGTTGTGTTGCTACCATGCTGTGTTGTCATGTGTTGCTGCCATGTTATGTTGTTGTCTTAGGTCTCTCTTTATGTAGTGTTGTGTTGTCTCTCTTGTCGTGATGTGTGTTTTGTCCTATATTATTATTAATATTTTTATCCCAGCCCCTGTCCCCGCAGGAGGCCTTTTGCCTTTTGGTAGGCCGTCTGACTTGCCTAGTTAAAACAAGATTAAATAAAATAAAAATCACAGGCAATGAGAGGAAGGGACCTGATTGAAAAAGTCAATACAAAAGTGTGAAATTACCGTTTGAGTGCTCTTTACTTCCATGTGAATGCTCTTTACTTCCATGTGAATGCTCTTTACTTCCATGTGAATGCTCTTTACTTCCATGTGAATGCTCTTTACTTCCATGTGAATGCTCTTTACTTCCATGTGAATGCTGTTTACTTCCATGTGAATGTATCATAAGGAAGTAAATACATTTACAACAGATTCACAGAGTCAAAATGTCACGTGACTAGGGGGTATTCTAGTATATGATTTCTATGTTGTGTTCTAGTTTATATTTTCTATGTTGGTGTTTTGTATGATTCCCAATTAGAGGCAGCTGGTAATCGTTGTCTCTAATTGGGGATCATATTTAAGTAGCTAATTTTCCCACCTGTGTTTGTGGGGTATTGTGCATGTAGCACCACGTAGTCATGGTTCGTTGTGCGTTTATTGATTTATTGTTTTTGCATACAGTTTTCACTTTGAAATAAATATGTGGAACTCAACATCCGCTGCGCCTTGGTCCYGTTCTTACGACAACCGTGACACAAAAGCCCTAGCAGCAAAGTAAGCTGGCATAGGTGGACACACATTTATCAGGCTACTAGTGGGGACACTGACTGGGCACAGTGTTTATTACTAGGGTGACCCAGTGACATCCATCTGAGATGTCTTGACAGGAAGCTGGAGCAAAGACTGTGATTGAATGTAATATAGCGTTATGTGAAGGTATCATGAACAGAGAAACTCAAAGGCGTGACCGCCATCGACCTCACTGCCATCGACTGGCACATCATGACCTCTCCATCACACGGTTCCATTTCCCATCAGAAAGTGCCTGGGCCTGGAGGCACAGTCTGCCACACAGGTATACCTGTCACTGGGTTAGAGAAATGACAGATCTGGTAGCTCAATTACTGGCACTGCCAGTCTAGTGATATAATTTCATGGGAAAAGGTTCGTTCATCGGAGGTTGGTCCATCCAGCAACCTGTCGCGAACTCCGCGAGTAGCCACTGGTCCAATTATCCATCTGAAAAGCATCCTGATCTTGGCCCTCATTCAAAACCCAAACCCCCTCTGTAATGGTGACAATTATCCCAACACAGAGAGTGCAATGAGGTTGGGCAATGTGCCACATTGAATTTGTTAGCGGTCTAATTTGGTTTGGAACTGGTGCTGATAGTGTGATTTGATAAATGGGTACACCCAGGCCTACTGTTGATCGCTGTGGGTGATGACAGATAAACACATCTTAATGATAAATGCAGCCTTCGAGATCTGGGATCTTATGATGCGATCAGAATGAGGTATACACTGTAGTGTAGACACAATCGTTATCTCACAGGGTGTGTGACAAGTCAAGTGCCACTCCACCATATCATAGGTCCTAGCAGTTCTTAAAGGGTTTGAGGGTTAATTTGTGCATGTGTGTGTGTCTGTCTGTGGGTCTGTGTTGGTGCTGCAGGATCCAGTCTGATAGGATTGGATTAGATCTGCTGAGCCAGCTGCCGTGTCACCTTGGACAAAGACCTCGTCTTGACCCGGAGATGTGAGTGGAGTACAAACTGGTTAAGAGTTCATGGAGCTACTCTGAATGAGGACCTGGAGTTTAAACCACTTAAACATATAAACCAGTTTAATCCCTTCAGTCATCTTAATAACTCTTAACTGAATACAGTAGCATTTCAATTTCAGTCTTCTAATTTCACAGGATCTCAAATTAATAATAATAATTTCTACTTCTCAGTGAACTTTATCAAACTATAGAGTACGCATTTTTGTAAACATTTCCAAAGATTGAATCCAGAAGCCTAGGGTGAAATGTCTTCACGATGTTGGGATGGCTCAAATAATTGAACTTTGAATGTATCGTGCAAATGAGCAGAAGTCCTATTAATTTGATCCAGACTCAAATATGTGCAAGGGAATTACGTGGATCCATCTTTTGAKAAAAGTMAGCRGAAAGTTCTCTTTACTTTAYCATACAACGTATACATTCCTTGAATTCCTTATATTCACAAAGTCCCTTGTTCTTACCAGACCCTTTAATACCATAGTGGAGTCAAATCAGACCCTGCACTTCAAAATGGACCTCTCCAATGAAATTGCTCCTCGTATATTTCCATCTAAGCACAAGTCCACTTATCAGGACTGCCCCAGCCAGAGATAATGATAATTGTAGGCCGTGCATCCACTCCCTTGATTTCAAACCTGCATCAATTTAATAAAAGCTCAGGGCCTGGTTTCCCAAAAGCATCTCAAGGCTAAATTCATCGCTAGAACCTCCGCTTGTAATCGAACTCCTCCATCAACAGCTAAGTGTGTCAAACAGCTAAGTGCGTCGTTAGATGCTTTTTTTTTTGCCCTCCCTCATCACTTTATATACAGGAGATCTCCGCTAGAAAAAGTTGACTGCAACACAAAATTGCCAAAGTCTTTGTAATTGATACAAACGTATAAAAATATGCTTCAAATGAAAACCGAGATGACTGCATGAAAGTGTTCTGAACAAAAATATAAACGCAACATAAAACACATTTCAACAATTTCACTTAGTTACAGTTCATATAAGGTAATCAGTCATTTGAAATAAATTAATTAGGCCCTAATCTATGGGTTTCGCATGACTGGGCAGAGAGGCGCCCACTGGGGAGCCGGGCCCAGCCAATCAGAATGAGTTTTCCGCAAGAAAGAGCTTTATTACAGACAGAAATACTCCTCAGTTTCATCAGCTGTCCGGRTGGCTGGTCTCAGACGATCCCGGAGTCGAAGAAGCCGGATGTGGAGGTCCTAGGATTTTTCCCAGGCGTATGCTGGTATTTACAAATGTACAAGATGTTATGAACGCAACATCACACTCAAACCAAGAAGTRACTACAGGTGTGGCTAGGGAGTGACGGGGGCGGAGCCCACAGCCTATACACGTCTCAAGGAACCATGGAAACTTGTGGATCAACGTAGTCCTGCAGCAGTGGTAAATCTGCTTTTTATTTTTTAAATGGTGACCAAGTGTAGGACAGCAAAACAATAGCCAAGGATAAGTAAACATCAGTTTATCAGACTAGAAGCATAATCCTCTTTACAAAATGTTGGAACAGTGAAGCACATGTCCACAATAAGCCACTTACAGATGTGGCCATCGTACTGTAAATAGCCGGGTCACCTTCAGCAAGATGCAACATAGAAATATGCTATGTAGAACAAATATGCCTCTCTGACATGTAGAATAAGGAATCATGATGGCTCTATTGATGACATTTCTATAATGCTATAATGTTTGACAATGTTTGGCTACTGAATGTGGCATGGTATGCTGACAGCTGTCATGGCGTCGGCGCCAAAAACATKATCAAACCAATTCACTTTCAGTATAATTTACTTCCACAGTATATTGTGGATTTGAAATGGCTCTGTAAGTCACGGTTTATACCACGGTCTGTCATTCTCTGTCCTGAAATGCCTTTACTTTCAGAGCAACCTTGAAAACAAGGTTAAACTTCTTCAGGATAGGATGCGGTCCGASAACTTCTAGTAGCGCCTTGTCCTCAATATATCAGTCAACGTGATAGGTTTATCTATCGACAACTCTAATGGGCAAAGTTCACCTCGCGGTTCACAGGATGCCGTTTCTTTAATAGCTCTTTAATTGTGGTAATGAAAGTCACATTTTCCCTCACGGAAAAAGGCGATTAGAATATTGATCTTGGCATTTTACAGAGGGAGGACGTTCCACTTTGATGAATGAGATCCAACCAATATTCAACACCAAAGGAACTTATATTGACTTGACCTCAACTCTCTCTCTCGCTGTCTTTCCTACTCTCTCACTACCTACCTATCCCTTTGTGTTTTCATTAGACATTCACTGTAGGCCACTTTGACTGCACTATGGGACCACGCTACTCTACAAAAAAAAAGAAAAAGCATTTTAGAACGCACTGTTACACTCTGCGGAGAGCCAAGCTGGGCAGTTAGAGAACAAAGGCAGGGCTGTCCCCTTTCTCCTGGAAAAATTAACYTTGGTCTGGGAGTTACGTAGGCCAGACAGTGTGAATAATGAAATTCCTGAGCAGCAAAGTATTGGACTAAAAGGAAGAATGTGACATATCGCTATTAACCATTTACTCCATTTGCTAACAATAAGGCGATGGACACACTAATTAAAAACACAGGTCAGACTCACACCTTACTCACAACATTGCCATGTGTGCTTAATCTATCATCACGTTTGAACTCTTAGGTCCTCTTTTCTTACTCATAAATAGGTTAGAGTACACTGTTAGTCCTCACCTAAGCATTTTAAACTAGAGTATTAAAATGCCACATTGGAAATAAGTCTACGACCTAATTAGTTGATTGTGTTATCTGTGTAGGTTTTTATGTGTGTGTTGCCAGGTATTTGGTCTTTTGGCTGTATTAGGACTCTTGACTATGTAATACATCGATACGATTGTTCATTCATTTAGACCAACTTAGCATTTTAGACTCCTTCTGAAAATATTATATTTCAGTTGCAATGGTTTAGCATCTATAGACAGGCCATGTTTCTCCAGTATTATGCAGGGTGATCACGGCAACAGGGCTCAATATAGCCCCTACAGAGGAAGAACACAGATGGCAAATTCCACATAAGTGTCCCTAAATAGTGGAAGTGTTATACCCTCTCTAGGGTCCTTCCCTTTTGCCCCCAAGCTATGGTAATGGAACACCTCTGGTCTGAAATATAACGTTTTTGATATAAAATGTGCGTCCCAAATGGCACTCTATTCCCTTTATAGTGCACAACTTTTGAACAGGTCTTATGGGGCTCTGGTCAAAAGTAGTGTACTATGTAGGGAACAGGGAGCCTCTGGAAACTGGATACTGTTGTTATTACCAAAAAGTCCAGGCACCCCAGACATACAGATTTATTGAAGAAAATATGAATGCTGCAAATGGGAACATTTGGGTAAGAGTGTAGTTTGGGAGAAAAGCTGTAAGCTAAATGCAGGCGCTCAGGAAAAGGCTTTGGAGTCCAAAAGGAGGTATTGTGGTCAGACAAAAACACATATGTTCTATCAAGGGGGGGGGGGGGGKGTTACCTACACCTAACTATGGGACGGGAGTCATGCTAACAGTTAGTTACAGTTCATATCACAATGTTTGGACATTTACGCACAAATAAAGCCTGGAGATTCAAATTGTCACACAATATGTTTGATGTTAATATTTCCTTTTATGGGAATTTGGTATATTGTGTGTGAGTGTGTGTCATCTGTACCATACCCAAGAATACATGCGAGATTCTCATTTCCAGGACTTGAAATAAAATGTTCATGTGACAACAAGAGTAGTCGAGAGCAATGTACAATAGAATACCGGAYGTCATATAGCCTTTAAATGTTTCTTTATAACCATGRCTGTTGCCATAGCAAAAGGAGGAACCAAATGGAAATGGTTCCACTCACTAAAAGCATACTAATGACTKTCKAGTGAGTTCCAAATGTCACCATATTACCTATATAGTGCATTACTATAGACCAGTGCCCTATGGGTAGGGCACTACAGTGCACTATAAGGAATTGGGCACTTCATAGGGAAAAGGGTGCCATTTGGGACGTAGCCTCTGAAGTGGTACAGATGTTCTTTGGTACTTTTGACAGAGACCTTGTGCCGCTCCATTCTAATTCAATTTGAGATAAAAGGAGCAGCAGTCTGTCTGTATGGGGCAGTATCAGTACCACCCAGTCTGTCTGTATGGGGCAGTATCACTACCACCCAGTCTGTCTGTATGGGGCAGTATCACTACCACCCAGTCTGTCTGTATGGGGCAGTATCACTACCACCCAGTCTGCCTGTATGGGGCAGTATCACTACCACCCAGTCTGTCTGTATGGGACATTATTACTACCACCCAGTCTGTATGTATGGGACATTATTACTACCACCCAGTCTGTCTGTATGGGACATTATTACTACACCAAATGTACATATGCAGACCGGTTTGGCCTTGAGGGGCAATAGAGGACAGCCATTTAATTTGCTGCACTTGTTCCCATTTAAGAGGCACTATTCAGAGACTATAGACTCATTCACAATAGTAGCAGGATACATTGGAACATGGAGTTTATTGTGGTCCATAGTTCAAAGGCAGAGATTCCACAAAAAAGGCAGCCTGGAGTGTGCTTGGGTGGTATGCGTGTGTGTGTGTGTGTGTGTGTATACGTGTGTCTGTCTGTAGGTGAGTGTGCCTGTCTGTGTGTGGGCGCATGTATGTTTTGAATACCTCTCATTCCAGACACACCATCAGACAGCAGAGAGTCAAAGGTCAACTTTTCCAGATATAGCCACATCAACCACCAAATGTACAAGCTCAGTCTTTCTAAACCGGTTGAAATTAGGTTTCACATGTGTGGGCTTAAAGATTTAGGCACAAAAGCCTCTTAGGAATATGAAAACAAGATGAATAATTGGTACGAGATTTCTTTCAAACTTTTTCAGGTTTTGTACAGGGAACGCTCACAATACTATGTGGGTCAGTGGTTTTAATCCGATGAGAGGGTACTATAAAACCGCCCACTGTCGTATAAAAGGTAATTCCATAATCTGGGACTCTGAGTACATCCTTCCTCTTTGTACTCATCCGGTAATCCCTGGGATGACAAAGACTAGGGCTGTGTCCCAAATGGCACTCTATTCCCTACTAGGGAAGTGTAGAACATCAACATGGACAAGTGTCAGATTGCAGCCGTTAGGAATATCCCATAGGAATCAATTGTATCCCTATCCCATGTGAATTATAGCTGGAATCTTCATTARATGGATATTTAAATGCTTTGTGGGTTTAGGGGATGTCTAACATTGTGTGTTTTACAGGGGTGTCTGTGGATTTGTGTATCCTAGTGGGTTGTAGTGGATTAGGTGTGAGTGTGTGTGTGTCAAATCAAATTGTATTGGTCACATACACATGGTTAGCAGATGTTAATGCGAGTGTAGCGAAATGCTTGTGGTTCTAGTTCCGAATATATCTAACAAGTAATCTAGCAATTCCCCAACAACTACCTAATACACACAAATCTAAAGGGATGGAATAAGAATATGTACATATAAATATATGGATGAGCGGTGGCCCGAGYGGCATAGGCGAGATGCAATAGATGGTATAGATACAGTATATGCATATGGGATGAGTAATGTAAGTGATGTTAACATTATTAAAGTGTCATTGTTTAAAGTGACTAGTGAGTCTCTATGTAGGCAGCAGCCTCTCTGAGTTAATGATTGCTGTTTAGCAGTCTGATGGCCTTGAGATAGAAGCTGTTTTTCAGTCTCTCGGTCCCAGCTTTGATGCACCTCTACTGACCTCACCGTCTGGATGGTAGCGGGGTGAACAGGCAGTGGCTCGGGTGGTTGTTGTGCTTGAGGATCTTTTTGGCCTTCCTGTGACATCGGGTGCTGTAGGTGTCCTGGAGGGCAGGTCGTTTGCCCCCGGTGATGCGTTGTGCAGACCTCACTACCCTCTGGAGAGCCTTGCGTTTGAGGGCGGTGCAGTTGCCGTACCAGACGGTGATGCAGCCCGACAGGGTGCTCTCAATTGTGCATCTGTAAAAGTTTGTCACGCTTTAAGATAGAAAGCCAAATTTCTTCAGCCTCCTGAGGTTGAAGAGGCTCTGTTGCGCCTTCTTCGCCACACTGTCGGTGTGGGTGGACCAGTTTGTCTGTCATGTGTACGCCGAGGAACTTAAAACTTTCCACCTTCTTCTCTACTGTCCCTTCGGTGTGGATAGGGGGGTCTGCTGTTTCCCTCTGCTGTTTCCTGAAGTCCACGATCATCTCCTTTGTTTTGTTGACGTTGAGTGAGAGTTTGTTTTCCTGATACCACACTCCGAGTGCCCCCACCTCCTCCCTGTAGGCTGTCTCGTCATTGTTGGTAATCAATCAGGCCTACTGTTGTGTTGTCTGCAAACTTGATGATTGAGTTGGAGGCGTGCATGGCCGCGCAGACGTGGGTGGACAGGGAGTACAGGAGGGGGCTGAGCACGCACCCTTGTGGGGCCCCAGTGTTGAGGGTCAGCGAAGTGGAGATGTTGTTTCCTACCTTCACCACCTGGGGGCGGCCCGTCAGAAAGTCAGGACCCAGTTGCACAGGGCAGGGTTGAGACCCAGGGCTTCCAGCTTAATGACGAATTTGAAAGGTACTATGGTGTTGAAATCTGAGCTGTAGTCAATGAACAACATTCTTACATCGGTATTCCTCTTGTCCAGATGGGATAGGGCAGTGTGCAGTGKGATGGCGATTACATCGTCTGTGGACCTGTTGGGGCTGTATCCAAACTGAAGTGGATCTAGGGTGACAGGTAAGGTAGAGGTGATATAATACTTGACTAGTCTCTCAATGCACTTCATGATGACAGAAGTGAGTGCTACGGGGCGATAGTCATTTAGTTAGTTAATTTATCTTTGCCTTCTTTGGTACAGGAACAATGGTGGCCATCTTGAAGCATGTGAGGACAGCAGACTGGGATAGGGAACAATTGAATATGTCTGTAAACACACCAGCCAGCTGTGAAATGCGTTCTTACGGATCCTTTTCCAGCAATGCAGAGTTAAAAGGTAAAGTTTTTATATACATATGTTTTTAATAAATAGAAATAGTAACACAAGGAATGAATACACAGTGAATAGTGAGTAACAATAACGAGTAAACATAACATGGCTGTATACAGGGAGTACCAGTACCGAGTCGATGTGCAGGAGTACGAGGTAATTGAGGTAGCTATGTACTGTACATCTGGGTAGGACTAAAGTGACTAGGCAAAAGGATAGATAATAGACTGTAGCAGCAGCATCTGTGGTGAGTGTGAAAGTGTGTGTGTGTGTGTGTGTGTACGTACAATATGTGTGGCTAGAGTCCAATGTGTGTGCATAGAGTCAGTGCAAGAGTGCAAAAAAAGCTCAATGTAGGTAGTCCGTGCAGCCATTTCATGAGCTATTTAGCAGTCTTGCTTAGCAGTCTTATGGCCTGGGGGTAGAAGCTGCTCAGGGTCCTGTTAGTTCCAGACTTGGTGCACTGGTACCCGCTTGCCATGCTGTAGCAGAGAGAACAGTCTATGGCTTGGGTGGCTGGAGTCYTTGAAAATTGTTGGGCCTTCCTCTGACACCGCMTGGTATAGAGGTCCTGGATGGCAGGGAACTTGGCCCCAGTGATGTACTGGGAGTACTCACCACCGGTCAGTTGCCGTACCAAGCTGTGATGCAGCCAGTCAACACGCTGTTAATGATGCCGCTGTATAACTTTTTGATGATCTTAGGGCCCATGCCAAATCTTTTCATTCTCATGAGGGAGAAGAGGCGCTGTTGTGCCCTTTTCACAACAGTGTGGGTGGGTGTGGACCATGTTAATGTCCGTAGCGATGTGAACACCGAGGAACTTGAATCTCTAGACCTGCTCCACTGCAGCCCTGTCGATGTGGATGGGAGCGTGCTAGCCCCTCCGTTTCCTGTAGTCCACAAACAACTCCTTTGTCTTGCTGACATTGAAGGAGAGGTTGTTGTCCTGGAACCACATTGCCAGGTGTCTGACCTCCTCCCTTTCAGCTCATCATCGTCGGTGATCAACCGATACCACCGTTGTGTCCTCAGCAAACTTGATGGTGTTGGAGTCATGCGCGGCCACACGGTCGTGGGCGAATAGGGAGGGGACTAAGTCGAAGGCTTCGTGTTGATGGTCAGCGTGGCGGATGTCTTGTTGCCTAGCCTCACCGCCTGGGGGCAGCCCGTCAGGAAACCCAGGATCCAGTTGCAGAGGGAGGTGTGCAGTCCAAGGTTCCTGAGCTTGGTGATGAGTTTAGAGGGGACTATGATGTTGAATGCAGATATGTAGTCAATGAACAGCGTTCTTACATAGGTATTCCTTTTCTCTAGGTGGGTGAGGGCAGTGTGGAATGCAATAGTGTGATTGCATGTACGTGTGTGTGTGTGTGTGCATATGTTTGTGATCTCGCATGTGTCATCAAATTGCATTGTTTTCACTAGGCCTGTTAAAAGGTCCTCCTCAGCCACATTGTCCAATGCCAAATCTCTCCAACACTATCTCTCCACTGCACAGTATCTCCGAGCTGAATGTGTTTCAGGTACAAGATACAACATATGTGCATTGCAGTTAAACATTATCCAGAAGCACACTTTTGCCTGAACAGGTTTCTGTGCCTCCATTTCAGTGACTTATCCACCATCTCCTTTCTCCCCCGAGTTTTTGAAATTGTTCTATTTCCTGCAAAGGGCACGTTAAATGATGGACTTATACAGAAATGTGGCTGACCAGAATGATTCTAAAGCAGCATCAGACCCAAATGTGCTGAAATACTAACAGATGGTTTGTTCCACTGTGGTGTGGGTATGGGTGGGTGGGTGGGTTGGTTGGTGGATAGGTGGGGGTGTGGGTGGGTGGGTCACCAGGGCACCATAGTAGAGCTAATCATTGACATGCAGTTTTATAGCTTCGAGACACTCCGTGGTGAAAGAGATGAGAGAAGAGAAGTTATCTTCCACCCTATTCAAAGTATTTAGAAAATGTAGAGTCAAGGACCAACTTCTCTAGATATAGCCACATCAACCAACAAATGTGTGTGTGTGTTAACAAACTATTTACATTAACGATACTGGACAGACGCTGCACTTACCGGGGACGGACTTGAAYTCAGGACTGATTTACTTCAATGTCCTTCATTAAAGTGTGCCATTGGATCTGAGTCAGGAAATCTGCATTTGAAATTGCTTTCTAAAAGAAGAAAAAACAAGACTTTTAGCTATGACTCGGGAAAGGTACACTTTGCATTAGACACAATTAGCATAGATCTGATGCTATTGCCGTAGACACAGACAACACTAATGGAAAAATACAATTATGTTAATCAAATATGCAAACGATGACCCCGGGATATGGAAATCCAATAAACATTCAAAGTTATGAGAAGCTACTTGGACTTTTTAAAAGGTCCCCCAATTTCCAGATGATTTGTGTATGTTTTGAATGAGGATGTTGATGGAAGGCTTAATTGATTAATATGTCCATAACATGCTGCACTTCAGAGAAAAACACTTTTTTTGTTAATGAAATGAATAAAAACAAATTCCATTGTTTCCCAGAATTTGTAGGGAAATAAGTGCTAATATCGCTCACAATTAAGAGTTTCCTAAAGTTAAGGTATTTCCACCCTGTTCATAAGTGTATGTTGGTGAACAAGTGCATACCGTATATTCACATGTACCTTTATATGTTTGTGTACAGTATGTGGGTGAAAGCGTTCGGGTTTCACATCGTGCCTTATTTGAGTTCCTGGCCCACATACCTCTCATTCCTTAGACAGGGAGCAGCTAGCGCTAGCCATGCCTAGCGCTAGCTGATACACTTCCCCCCTTTCACCTTCGATTCTACGAACCACCTGATGGAACACATAAAGAGTCTAATCCTTTTCCGTAGGAATGACTTGGTCCGGAGGAAAGGGCTCAGCTCGTAGTGGGTGGGGAACGAGGCATGTGGCAATTTCAGTCCAAAATAACTCTTGGTGTGTAGCGAGCCAGTCAGATCCAGCCAGGGGCGGCCTTCAATAAGAAACCATGAAAGTCTGGATATAGACATTTTCAAAGGCTTATAACTTCTGTGCATCCCACTTAAAGCCGCTATCCTTATGAGTCCCAGCAACATATGAATGGAGTAAATATATATCTCAACCCAGTCAAGTTCAACTTGGTTTTCTGCCCTATACAGGCAAAATGTGTGACTGGCCGGTTATTAGCAGAGGAAATCTGAAAAATAGGCCTGTATAATGCAAAGATTATAAACAGGCCTGTATAATACAGAGCTGAATAATGCAAAGATGATAAATATGCCTGCATAACACCAAGATGATAAATAGGCCTGTATAATGCAAAGAYTATACTTTTCTGAAGTATATGCATACTGTAGGACCAGATCAGCATGGCTCTGTATATAGTTCTGTATCTTCTGTTATCTTGGATTCTCCCTGATGTCTAAGGGGCCTTTTTCTTCTTCTTCTCTCACTTGGGTACAGGCAGAAAAAAGACATGTCGGTGGTCGTGAYGTATCGTCCCGTGAACTGTTGTTCACTTGCGATGCTAAGAAAGGCATGCAAGGCATGACTGTYACGTTTCATATTGACAGTGACAACAGCCTTTTATGTGTAACAGAGACTCAGTCAAGGGAAACCTCTACATAGTGGATGGTGAAAGCAAATGAAGCGCAAACAAAGGATAAGTGGWGGCATCTCTCAAAACAACCCGCACTCCCACCTGCGATATCTGCCCGACCTTGGCCATCCATTTTGACCACCATTTAAACAATAATTTCTAGTCKTGTGGCGGTACTTGGTGCACTGACGCTGTTAGGGAAGAAAATGTTGTACTGGTGAGATGGAGACGTTGATTGCAAATGGCAACTATTATSCTGTAGATGCTACTTGTCYRTMTGYGAGTGCACACACATTTGATAGTTAGTCATCCTTTCAGAAAGCTTCTAAAAGCTTACAATTACACTTTACCTTGGCTTTTGGGATTTGGAATGAAAAGTGCATTTCAAAACACTGCAGTGGGTAGATAGGAGTCAGAGAGAAAGAAACTGTGCAATTAAAATGGGACCTTCACCATTTTCGAACCTTAYATCCAGCACCGTACCATTAACTACMTGTGTAAATACGGAATAAGTTCTGCAGTAAAATAATGAAAAGGGCCCAATATATGTATTCTTGATGAGTAGTAACCTTCTMATTTCTTGACTTTCAAAGATCTTAATGGCCCCATTAATAAACCACTTCACTAAGGCTGTGTTTGCACAGGCAGCCCAAATCTGATCCTTTGCCCAATTATTGACAAAAGATCTGTTCTGATTGGTCAAATGACCAATAATTGGGCAAAAGATCAGAATTGGGCTGCCTTTGTWAACACAGCCTTTTAGGTAGCAGAAGCCACATCCTCCACAACGATACTTCAATCATTCAATCTCATCAAGGCCACTTAGTTATCATAAAGATAACCAAATATACTGGGCGCCACATCGTGCAGAGAAATTGAGTCACCGCAGCGCCATTGGCCGTAATGAGCGCTATAGGAGCTCAGAATTACATCAGAATCCCATCATGACTCATTGGGCTCCATTGTGTGGTGATTGGACAGCGTTGCAATCTGCAGACGTGTTTGAGGCTTATTAGCTTCAGGCAGGATCTGCAGCAGGATCCATCAGGAATAATGACTTCACACTGAGGTGGCGGCCTCCAGCATGAATACAGAGGAGACTACTATTCATCACTGTGATTTGGGATGATCCCTATAATTGCAGATGCATGAGTCCGGACTAAGGAGGCTTAAAGGCCAGAACATTTGCCTTTAAGCCAAAGAGCTGTCATCTGCATAATAACCCTTTGGTTTCCCCTCCTCTCTGAGTGAATGAGAGAGAATRGTAGCCTCTGAGAATAATGGATGAGTCGGTTGTCAKCCGTGGAACCTGCTAGTGTAAAAGCATGTGTGTCGTGATGTGTGTTTTGTCCAATATTTGTATTTTTAATCCCAGCCTCCGTCCCCGCAGGAGGTCTTTTGCCTTTTGGTAGGCCGTAATTGAAAATAAGAATTGGTTCTTAACTGAATTGCCTAGTTAAATAAAGGGTAAATGAATAAAAAATACAATAAATGAGTGTGTATAGTACCTTTTTGTGTGTCCATGATTTCAGCCTGTCTGTTTTCTAGCTTCCCCGCTGTGCATGGGAACACACAGACACAACCACACTCAATCGCAAAAGGTTGTATGTTAACGCTGATTGTTTTGTGCGAGTTGAGCGTGTGAGGCACCGAAGGCCTGAGTAAATTCCTAGMGGTGGGACTCATTAGATGAGTGTGTGTGCATGTCTGTATTGCCTACATACGTGTGTGTGCGCGCCATTGGGTGTGTGTTCCTGTTAGTGCGTGTTTGTGTGTGTTTGCTGTGCTTTGTGGGTGTGTATAATTCTCTACTGGATGAGGGGCTGACACAGGGTCAGGACCTCCACTGAGACAATGACTCATCCAAGGGTGGTGTACAAACACAGGGATTGAAAACTTCTGAGAAGTGAAAATAGAGAGAAAACATCTGATCTGAAAACACTTGATCTGGAACAAATCAATTGTGCCATATGAGGGTTAAAGGGCATTTTGTTTCTGACCATATGGCCTGTGCTTTGTTTCACAAGGCCTCTCTAATAGATAACAACTATTACATAATCTGATWTATAATAACTTGACGAGCACAGAGATAGATTCCAGAAATACGACACAGGGGTTGCAAATCAATTTGAGGCAAAACATAATTTACCATTACATCTACATACACTGAGTGTACAAAACATTAGGAACACCTTCCTAATATTGAGTTGTTACCCCTTTAACCCTCAGAACAGCCTCAATTCCTCTGGGTATGGACTCTACAAGGTTTTGAAAGAGTTCCACAATGATGCTGGCCGATGTTGACTTCAATGCTTCCCACAGTTGTCATGTTGGCTGGATATGGTCACACGGTCCCGTGTGGCTCAGTTGGTAGAGCATGGCGCTTGCAACGCCAGGGTTGTGGGTTCATTCCCCACGGGGGGACCAGGATGAATATGTATGAACTTTCCAATTTGTAAGTCGCTCTGGATAAGAGCGTCTGCTAAATGACTTAAATGTAAATGTAATATGCTTTGGGTGGTGGACTATGAAACGCCAATTGGGTCTTAAAGCACTTGGTCAAAACGCAATCTTTTTAATGCTACGWGTGTTATGTAAGCAGGTACAGGTGCTAAATTAACGCGTTCACGTGTTAAGTTAACGTCTTCACGTGCTAAGTTAGCGCCTATACGTGTCAAATAAGTGTGTGCAAATGTGCTTGCAGGTGGTCCAACGTSCTAAATAAATGGCTGCAAGCGGTCCTGCACACGTCAAAATAACACCTACAGCTGCTAAATATACACCAATACATGCTAACTTAACGCATTCTATAATATGCTAATTTTACTATTCAATTTCCCTAGCTCCTCCTTTCAACCGGATTTCACGGGTTTGAAGGAACTTCCTTTTCTACTGCAAGCAGAGCATGAACCTTCACAAGGTAATGGTTTTGTCCTTGACAATTGTTGTTACTGAATCATAAAGTTAATCAGCTAGTTTACAGTGGAAGGATCTGTTTCTCATCAAATGTCAGCGATAAAATGTAGCTAACATTAATCTAGCACCAGGATCAGCAGTGCTTAGCATAAGCTAAGTCAGATATTGGCTAGCTAATTTAGCTAACGTCGGTAGCCTCGAACCCCGGGATATTATATCATATAGCTAGCCTCAAACTCTGCCCGGCCATACTGCTAGCCACAGTGAAAGTCGCCATCTTGTGTTTYATTAAAAGCCCTGCTGAAAAAACATGTCAACTGTAACAGCAACGGAAACACATTGGACTAAGTTARTACTATCAAGGTAAATTACATACTAGCAAGATTATTGCTTGAATGCAGGGCCAGGCATACATAGATTAGACAACGGAGATRCTCCAAAAACATCCTGCTCAAAATCCTGGTAGTTGTCCAGGATTTGTTATCTCTCTTTTGCTTTATCATTGACTAAAGGAAGACAAGCTACCTAAATGTGACTTATCTGCTAGTACTGAAGCAGGGCATGTTTTTGAGTTATGTTTTTAGCCCAAAGCCTTGTATTTAAGCAAAACAACAGCTGAAGGTAGGCAAGATCTTGAGCCTGACCGACTGTCATTTCAATGCTAGCGTTAGCCGCGCTAGCCCGCGATTAGCATGAAGACATTGAAAAGCTCACATAAAGCAAATTTGGCCAGTGACAACCTTGTAAAACCTTTTCTAACATCTACAACATACCAGCTTTCAAACAGAGTAGACTTTAATGTCGACATTCACTTCGTTTTTGGAATATTTACATTCCATCGAAGCCTATTAGGGTAAAACACCTTCAGGTATAACTAAACTCACCCCATTCCGTACAAATGTGCGCAACCGTAACATTCAAACGAGGCTACAAAGAAAACTAATGGGACTGTGTTGACTTCAAAATCGGGGGTGTGAACTATGTTTCTATTCAAGCCTTGATCAACATGTAATGGCTCTATAGTATTGGAGAAAAGTTGAAAAAAAMYYRMCCYYCSKTWMMWYSKKGSSKKKYMRKKYSKWAMSKWMMRSMMSSMWWAARSMAMMAWTTYYKKYYTWMMAWYYYYYYYCMMCMRGKKKWRSMMYTYYYYYMWYSKTTWAAAAMMARRAAWKRRMMWKKRMSGGGGKWARGGGGGGATACCTAGTCATTTTTTGCGTCATCATTCTCAAAGCCGCTGTTTACTTCTAAGAWCACTTTAGCACCGCCCTAAAAACTCGATTCATATTCGATACAAACCTTCAAATAGGTATGTAATGACACATTATATAAACTCTTTATAGTGTTTTATTTACATTTTAGAGGCGATAAGGTGATAACTTGGACAGATCGAGTGAAAAAAAGCAAACTTCCCACACAACATCTCTCCTTCTTACTATCACGCATTAGTTTCGCTTCCCCACCCGCCATTTTTAAAAAGACCCAACGGGCCTCATTGCCTGCTTGAATTATGCAGAAACGGGCAGCGTTTAGGTCATGTAAATGATTCTGTTGGAAAGGGGAGAAATTGTGCTCTACAATGGTATTGACAGTACAGTTGATCTGGAAGTATTACGTTTTTGGGGCGCTAAAATTAGGGCAATTGTACGGACCAAGGCGATGTACGAGTTTACGTTATACCCTGTATTTTATAGTACTGCTTCAAAGGAATAGGGTTTCCCATTCCTTCTGCTTTATTTTCACACAATTGTGTCTTGCAGAAGGGAACCATGAAGAGGAGCTCGGAGTGGGCAAGGGGGAGGCTGATAAAGCAGCAAGTATCAGTTAATTCTCGTGATTCTCACCTGGTTGGCATGCACAACACTACAAGGTACGCAACATTAAGCCCAATCAAATATCCAATGTTATTAAAACCTGTATCCCAATCTACGGTCAAGCAACGTTTAATGTCAGTTGTGTGTTTAATGTTATGAACTACAAGAATCTATGCTTCTTGGAGTCTAAGAATCAATTGAAAATGACTACAATTAGAAATGATTTTAAAACCACTGTGCCAGTAAAGATGACAAAAAAAGGAGTCTGCTCTTATGGTTGTTTTACATTTTTTCCAGACACTTCAATCACACTCTTGTTAATGTTTCATGTCAGGCAAAATGTCTTCAGCTACCGTAGGATGGAGAGCCGCTGATTGGCATTTTTGACTGCAGTGTCTGTGTGGGTGTACCAGGAAAGGACGTTAGAAGTAAGGTCCCCATGATATCGACGCTTCTTACCATCTTCAATGCAGCCAAGTTGATATCGATTTTAAAAACTGGAACAATAGATATCGTGTAGCAAAAATTCACTGGACCAACTCCAGTTTGCCTATTGTCCCAACAAATGTGTCAATTATGCATTTTACGTACGTCAGAGTGGGTTTTCTTGTATAGATCTGCTTTCAACACCATCCTGACCCACAAACTGGTTAGCAGACTCAGGCCTCTGGGTGTAAACGTATCACAAGAATGTGTATCCCCAGAATGGACCCAACACCTAAACATGCTGACAACACAACCATGGTACACCTGATCACCGGTGATCATGAGCGCATGAAGGTGCTGTGGGCCCTGACATAATGGTGAGCCTCAGCAAAACAAAGTAGATAGTGATACTTGACCGTTCTCCCATCTATGGTACGTTGACATGGAGATGATCAGCAGCTTCCAGTTCCTGGGCACCCTGATATCCTTTTCTGCCCTCAGTCACTTCACTCAAAAAGTCCCACCAGTGCTTCTCCACTACCCTCCTCAACTTGCTGCACCACGACCTATGTACCAGCTACAGTGTCTGTTTTTATGGCCATTACACATGCAAATGAAATGTTGTCCATATTTACAGTAAGATCTATTTATGGTAACATTGCACATATTGTAACATTAGTCACTTTGCATAATGCTCAGTTTACCCACTTTACTAAGAAATCATACATTTATTAAAATATTATTACTCTGTCCAATTGATTCTAGTTGGTTGTAATGTTTTTGAAAACTTTCACCACACTATTTTCTTTTGCTGATGGGCAATCCTGTCGGAAACTTTCATAATATCAATATTTTTAGGATATATCACAATTAACATTGGCTGCAGAATTCCGAACTTAACTATGTAGTCATGCAACAAAAATGTTGGATAATTCCCTTTAAATCAAACCAAATTTTATTTGTCACATGCGCCGAATACAACAGGTGTACTGTAGACCTTACAGTGAAATGCTTACTTACGAGCCCCTAACCAACAATGCCATTATAAAAAATATGGATAAGAATAAGTAGCAGCAGTAAAATAACAATAGCAAGACTATATACAGGGGGGTACCGGTTAGTTGAGGAAATATGTACATGAAGGTAGAGTTATTAAAGTGACTATACATAGATGATAACAACAGAGTAGCAGCAGTGTAAAAGAGAGGGGGCGACAATGTAAATAGTCTGGGTAGCCATTTGATTAGGTGTTCAGGAGTCTTATGGCTTGGGGGTAGAAGCTGTTGAGAAGCCTCTTGGACCTAGACTTGGTGCTCCGGTAGCGCTTGCCGTGCGGTGGCAGAGAGAACAGTCTATGACTAGGGTGGCTGTAGTCTTTGACAATTTTTAGGGCATTCCTCTGACACCGCCTGGTATAGAGGTCCTGGATGATAGGAAGCATGGCCCCAGTGATGTACTGGGCCGTTCGTACTACCCTCTGTAGTGCCTTGCGGTCGGAGGCCGAGCAGTTGCCATAACAGGCAGATGCAACCAGTCAGGATGCTCTCGATGGTGCAGCTGTAGAACCTTTTGAGGATCTGAGGACCCATGCCAAATCTTTTCAGGTCTCCTGAGGTGGAATAGGTTTAATCTTGCCCTCTTCACGACTGTCTTGGTGTGCTTGGACCATGTTAGTTTGTGATGTGGACACCAAGGAACTTGAATCTTTCAACCTGCTCCATTGCAGCCCCGACGATGACAATGGAGGCGTGCTCAGTCCTCTTTTTCCTGTAGTCCACAATCATCTCCTTTATCTTGTTTACGTTGAGGGAGAGGTTGTTGTCCTGGCACCACGCGGCCAGGTCTCTGACCTCCTCCCTATAGGTTCCCATCGTTGTCGGTGATCAGGCCTACCACTGTTGTGTCATCTGCCAATTTAATGATGGTGTTGGAGTCGTGCCTGGCCGTGCAGTCATGAGTGAACAGGGAGTACAGGAGGGGGCTGAGTGTGTGTGTTGAGGATCAGTGTGGCGGATGTGTTGTTACCTACCCTTACCACCTGGGGAAGGCCTGTCAGGAAGTCCAGGATCCAGTTGCAGAGGGAGGTGTTTAGTCCCAGTGTCCTTAGCTTATTGATGAGCTTTGAGGGCATTATGGTGTTTAACGCTGAGCTGCAGACAAATAATAGCATTCTTACATAGGTGTTCCTTTTGTCCAGGTGGGAAAGGGCAGTGTGGAGTGCAATAGAGATTGCATCATCTGTGGATCTGTTGGGGTGGTATGCAAATTGGAGTGGGTCTAGGGTTTCTGGGATAATGGTGTTGATGTAAGCCATGACCAGCCTTTCAAAGCACTTCATGGCTACAGACGTGAGAGCTACGGGTCGGTAGTCATTTAGGCAGGTTGCCTTAGTGTTCTTGGGCACAGGCACTATGGTGGGCTGCTTAAAACATGTTGGTATTACAGACTCGGAGAGGTTGAACATGTCAGTGATGACACTTGCCAGTTGGTCAGCGCATACTCGCAGTACACATCCTGGTAATCCGTCTGGCCCTGTGGCCTTGTGAATGTTGACCTGTTTAAAGGTCTTACTCACATCGGCTGTGGAGAGCGTGATCACACAGTTTTCCGGGACAGCTGGTGCTCTCATGCATGTTTCAGTGTTATTTGCCTCAAAGAGAGCTTAGAAGTAGTTTAGCTCGTTAAAGTCCCCAGCTACTTAGAGCGCTGCCTCTGGGTGAGCGTTTTCTTGTTTGCTCATTCAATGCTTTCTTAGTGCCAGCCTCTGACTGTGGTGGTATGTAAAACACAGATGTAAACTCTCTAGGTAGATAGTGTGGTCTACAGCTTATCATGAGATACTCTACCTCAGGCAAGCAATAGCTCAAGACTTGCTTAGATATCGTGCACCAGCGTTATTTACAAAAGACATAGTCCGCCACCCCTCGTCTCACTGCTGTTCTATCCTGCCGGTGCAGCGTATAACCAGCCAGCTGTATGTTGATAGTGGTTAAATCTGAGAACTAACTGTCCTGACTACTGAATTTTTTAGTTGGTTGACCTGGTTTGTTGGAGCTAGGTCTGTTTTTGTTAGGCGGTTGAAACTTCGGGCCTTTTCATCAAGGTTTTTTTGTGAGTCAAATCTGGCTTTGTTTACCCTGCCCACCCCGCCTCACTCCAGCAGCCACACTCGGTTCACGTTCTTGCACTGCTGAGTTATGTGAGAAGCTTTGGGTTGGCAAAAGCAGAGTCACCTTGCCGCTCATATTAATTCTAGCACTGTTTGGAGGCTCAACACTAAAAAATAATTCAGAATAATAATGCCAATACTTCCACAATTCATTTGGTAATATACCAAGACAATTGATATTACAGGCTGACTTACCATTGGGTATCATCAACAACATCACCAAGACAGAGTGGACTCCATGAGGGGGAGGCACATATTGTGGGAAAGGTGGCTATAAGCCTCAGGAAATGGTGAGGGGAGGGCTAGGAATGTATGGTGAGGGGCCACAGCGAAGTTGCAACTGGTGGAGGGAGGGCAAAGAAGTGGTGCCGAGATGGGTGGGGGCACAGTCAAGGTGCTGCACAAGTGAGCTCGTTTGTAAAGGTACTTTAAAGGCATTCTGAATGATTTCCAGAAAGAAATATGTAACCACATCATACTCACTATAAGAAGAATCATGTTAGGTCCAAGAAGACATTTAAGGATCATGTAGCTCTATTTTTTTAATAAATTCAATATGTATTACATCAACGCAGACAGTGTTGTTTTCTTCTTCATGGTCGTCCTAAGTTCTGGATTGAATGCCCATATCTGGGAGACAGCTTCATGAACATCATTACGGTACGCTCCATTGTTGCAGCAGACAAAAATATTAATTAACATCATAAAATTGGACCGATGGTTAAGAACATCTACCGCGATCAAACTATAAGTATTTCCGTTAGCCTCTAAAGGTGAACAAGGTTTGTTCTAACTGTTTCCTGCGCGGAAGATGTTCGATTACATGTCTACTTCAATTCGGAAAATAACCACGTTTACTTGATGAGTCAAGGGGACAGACTCCCGTTCGCTGTACCACGACCATTAGGCACAATACTTTGCTCCAACTGTTTTTGCCTTCGTATGTCCTCAATATAAGCAGTTTGTTTCATTTCAATGATGCAGATATTCTATCACTCACAGACGTAGCAGAAACCAAAATTATCCACATAAGAACAGTATGGTATCAAGGGATTGCTTTGCTTGCAACTGATGTTAGTTGTGAGAACAATTTGAGATGTTACAGATGTACACTTCTGCACAGTATGTTACGATATTGTTCTGTAACAAGATATATCTACCTTCATCAGTTTGTGTTTCTATCCAAGGTGCCATAACGAGCTTGGTCCAGCAACATGGTATGACTTCCTCTAGCCTCTGCGGCATGGCTCTGAGACAGTCGCCCTCGGTTACACGAAGCATCTGTCCTCACGTCTGCGTCTCTCCACCAGATTCCATGCCTTAGCTGTGCTCGACAGCCTGCCGGTCCGAGTTTGTGTTCCAGCCACCAAATCTAATCTTTCATCAGAGCAAGTCACGACATCTCAGAATATAACGGTGCATGTGACAGATTGAAGAAACCTCGGAGAGAAAAAATGAAAAAAGAGTAAAATGGCAAGGCATGAAGTAATGTATATCGTCATAGTAATTTTAAAGTTGCTTGATTAGTCCTCTAGCATGGTTTGATTGGTACAGAAACTGGAAAACCAATAAAGTCTTTGTAGTTTAACGCATTCACTCCAAGCACAAGCTGACCTTAGATGACGTTTGACTGTAAAATCGGGACACATGGTAAATATCTTGCCATGTGAGCCCAAACGTACGAACATCAGCAACCTCAAGTTGCGCTTCGAGTGACGGAATAACAAGGTGCCCCTCGAGCTTCCTCTCCAAGTCCAAGGAACGGAATCTGGCTTGTAACATAATCAACCTGTTGTTAGGCTACATAATCGTATTTGACGCCACCTCCCTCATTCCAAAAAACACTTTTAATCTAGTAACTGTCACAAGTTGTGGCCAAGTATATTTTAAGTATGGATTTAAGCCCAAACATTAATAAATGTTAACCAGATCGAATCAATGGGCCGCAGGAGAACGAAGAGGAAAAAAAAAATAATCAACGGCCTATCAACGTTACCTGTTTGGATTGCTCACAGTAACCCAACCCACCCACACAATGCTGCTTCTTTTGTGCATGGCAGCCAGAGGTACTCTCCTGAATAAACGAGATACTCTGATAAATTAGGTCATCTGCTGAAGCAACATTTCAGCCTCCCCTACCGGTCCTTATTCTGCAAGACGACAGTTTTGGTGAAAATAGAGACCATGAGATGCGATCCTGCTCGAAGTGCCATATACTAACGTTAAAGTTCTGGTTTTACTGTCTGAAGTTCTACTTTTACATCATAGGCTTAGATGATATAATATTTCAAGGGTATTCAAAAGTATATGGTGCTGTTGGAAGCTGATATACTGTAGATATAGCTAAGTTTACTGGGTTTTGTCTAGTCAAATGAGCATTATGTTGACTTTTAAGATGTTTATTTCTAATCGCGAGTTAGCGCGGCTAACGCTAGCCATTCGAAGATGCTAACGTAAACGCACCCCATCCGTCACAAATGTGCGCAACCGCGACATTCAACGAGCTGCAAAGAAAACCATGGGACTGTAGCGACTGTGTCTACTTAAAATCTGGGTGTGAACTACGTTCAGTTCAAGCTTGGCGACATGGTAATGGCTCTATAGTATGGAGAAAAGTGAAAAACTGAACCCCTCCATACTTGTGGAGTGCATCCGTAATGGTACGCACGCGTACAAGCAACCTATTTCTGTCTTAAATTTCCGCTCACCAGTGTAGCACTTCTCTCATCGTTTAAAAACAAGAACTGGACAGTGACGGGGGTAGGGGATACCTAGTCATTTTGTTCCCCACCTAGTCATTTTGTTTCCCCCCCGCCATTTTAAAAAGCTCATTGCCTTCTTGAATCAATGCAGAAACGGGCAGCGTTTAGGTCATGTCATTTATTTTGTTGGAAAGGGAGAAAGTGTGCTTTACAACTGGTGTTGATCTGGGAAGTATTACGTTTTGGGGCGCTTAAAGATAAGGGTCATTGGTAGATCAAGGCGATGTACAAAAGTGAGTGAGTTTACTTTACCTCAGCGTTGTTTGTAAAAAAGCTTTGGGTAAAGTAACTCCATATAGCCGATAAGTCACATTTAGTACTTGTCTCCTTTAGTCAATGATAACAAAATAGAGATAACATAGTCAAAAATGCGACAACTACCAGGATTGAGCAGGACGTTCTGAGAACTCCGTTGTCTCATCTAGTAGCTGCCTGCACTTAAAGCAACAATCTGCTAGTACTGTAATTCCTGATAGTATTAACTAGCCAATGTGTTCCGTGGCTGTTATAGTTTACATGTTTCAGCGGGCTTTTAATACAAAACAAGAACGTCACTTCACTACGGCTACTGTATGGCCGGCAGAGTTTGAGGCAGATTGACTATAATATGCGGTTTCGAGCACCGACAGAGCTAATTAGCTGCCAGTAATCTGATTTAGCTTATGGCTCGCACTGCATGATCCTGGTGCTAGATTAAAAAACTGAATCTGCCAACCCAGAATCAAGGTTTGAGCTCTGCTTTTTGCAACAAGGCTGTGACGTGACAGTAGGGAGCGATATCGTTTATTATGATTGATAGCTACTGCACCGCAAAGTCTATTAAAAAATCAAGAGAGCCCGTCTTGCCATTAAAACGGCAGAGCAAATAATAGTTATCGTCCAGGCGAGATTTTTGATAAGGGGTAATGCTGATTAGCGCAAAAGAGGCAGTTCCAGGTGACATTACTGGAGCGTCGTTGAAGGTAATGGTCCTACATATAAGACTGGAACCAGGGTTTACTCGTCTAGGAGCAATAATCAGAGGGGCAATTAGTGCTAAATTCCCCTAACTGGCACAAATCATAATATGAGGGGACCGGTGTGTGATTAGAAGGCACAAAACAAAATCAATAGAGATTTAATGCACTGGTATCACGGCATACTTGAAGAAGTTATGGGGTATACCCTGGTGGGTAGGCATAGTCTATCCAACAAAAGTTCAATCTATAGAATAGCAGAGATTATCGGGATGCCGCTATGAGCAGATGAGTTTCCAGATAATCTAAGAATAACTTCATATCACCTGATTATACACACCCGAATGTAGCTTGGCAAGGACGAGAATTCAGATGACTTTTGTTTTATATTATTATATAAGACGTATTATAATATATATATGCCACAAAGTAAAGCTGATTCAAGCAGTTTTCCATACCCCTAAGTGAGTGTCTTCAATTAATTAAGCTTGTACCCATAGGCACTAACATGAATAGACAACTCAACCGTCCTCTATAATTGTACGCAGTGTTTTTTGCATTCACTCACTACTTTGGAGAAGCTTCTTTCTTGGTGCCAAGTACGACAATCAACTATTCTCTCTTTAAAGCAGAGCGCGGTTTCATACGTATCACCCATGGCACCAATCAAAGAGCATGAACGATAGTAGCACACGAGTCCTAGTATGAAGGGCCCTAGTTTGCATAGGGAGCTGAACGCGCTATGCGAGTTGTGGTGTGAAAGTTTTTAACCGATGCAAACAATGAATTGTCGTTGAGCTGACACACAAGCCCACGTCAGGGTAAGGAATCTCACCTTACTCATAAACTTAGAGGCCACGATTCTAAACATCGTGAGGACAGATTTCGGTTTATACAAGCTTATCTCCTATCCCATGTTAAACCCTATTATTCCTGGGTGTGGCCAATCATGTTTTTTAAAATCTAGGCCCCCCCTAAAACGAATAGCTACAGAAATTCAAAAGAGCAAATCTACAGTCTACGGAGATGCTAGATACGTGGTCTTATGTCTATAAACTAGATAACTGTATTACTGAGTGCTTGAGAGCTATATTAATATGGTTCCCTCCCATGTTCGCTTCTTGTCTTTTCAGAGGGGAACGTCGAATAACGGCTAACCGAAATTAATTATACATTATTTCGGGCGTGTAGGGCGACTTCAAACTTGGCAAGCTCGGAGCCACTGCTACAGTCTCTATACTACCAAGAGCCAAGAGAATGCCAGGTTCTGCCAGGATGTTGAACCTGAAGCGAAAGATGAACAGTGCAGTCTGATGTTTATGTATTATTAAGGCCCTGGCTGGGAAGAGAACATGTAAACGTACTACGCAAGCATACACCCACACCCTTATAAAGCCTTCGAGAAAATCGGACGATATTGTAGGAACTCTATAGCTAGTCCCCTAATCAACTTCAATGCGTAATATTATACAGCCACATAGAAACGTACAAGATATGCCGACCTATGTACAGACATGTCAGGGTCCCATCCTCTTAGCTTTACGACACGGTTAAGACTACACGTGACAGGAGAAATACCATTCTAATCCACCAAGATGGCTACTAATCAATGCAACAACTTGTGGTCATTTGCCCTTACACGTATTCTTAATCGGTGCTGTCTATTCGTATATTTATCTTCTTATATCTAGTAGCTTCATATCTCACTAGCCTACATATATGTATAGACAATACCTACTTTCACTCAGACTATACATTCCTCGGCTGCCCACACTATATGACTGTACCGGTACCCGCATAGTATCATATTGTCTTCTCGCTAGTTCTCAATTATTAGCTGCTTGCTCTAGTTTAAATATCATATTGTTAGTCTTGTATAAGTAATATCGTTATTCTTAATTTCTCTTTATGTTATTATCCCTTTTGGAAAGCTGTCTTGTGTTGCATGTTGACGTATAATATATGTGATGACATTGAGAAGCGAGAGCAGCACCACTTCGTTCTCTTATTCAATCCCCAACTAGATATTGTGTTTCACTTTTGTTCTGTTCAATCACTTCATTGTCACATAGACTTTTTGTTTAGAACGTGCCGTTCTCCATCTGGATAGTTTTGTTTTATTATCGTTATTCATTCACATTGTGCTGTGTATTCGATATGTTCTTTTTTAAGCGATTGTACAACTAAAAGTGTCCAACCGCGTCTCTTATCGTCGAAAATAACTTCTGGACATCAGGACTGCGATTACTCACCACGGACTGGCAGAATCCTTTTTTGCCTTTAACGAGTATGACGTGCCTGACGCGAACGATATACTGCGTTCTCGGGAACAGGCCCAGATCCCCATGATTTTGCGTGAAGAGGAGGCAGAGAAAAAGGGCGCAGGAGGGTGGGCTGCTTCTGAGAATTTCGTAGGCGATTCGAATAAACCCCACTTCCTTCTCTCCTGCTAGCAAAAGTGCAATCTTTGGTCATTAAAATAGATGACCTATTGCGGAAGATTTAAACTATACCATCGGGACATTCAAAACGGTAATACCTTATGGTTCACGGAGTCGTGGCTGAACAACAACGCATCA
>NC_036873.1:6056566-6060109 GCF_002910315.2 Salvelinus sp. IW2-2015
ACTTGTGCGGTCCACCAGTCAGATGATCGGGGTGTATTCAGAAGCAGATCTATAAAAGGGAAACAACCCACTCCTAGAGGTACGCCTAAAATGCAATTATAACTTGACAACATTATGTATGGGACAAATAGGCCAAAACTGGCCAATTGTCTACCAGTCTCATTATTAAAAACTCGATTAATCGAACTGGCGCGCCCAAGATGAGACGGCTAAACGACAGCTCGATTTTACTTCATAGAGAGAGACACAATATACTAATACATCGATACAACTTACAACAAATAGAGAACCCCCCAGGACACATAGAACAAAGATACAAAATTAGAAAAAACCCAACAGTGCGCTCTCCCTCTTAAATGGTGAACCCTAAACTGACAGCCAGACCCGTTTTCGCCCTATCCTGCACCCGTCCAAAACGGATTAACAAAGAGTGTCGGATTTTGAAGCTGTGTGGAAAAATGTAAACAACCCATATGAGAAGAAAGACTCCTACTATTCTTGTGCACCTACTCGCGTCAGCCACGCTAGCGTTTTAACAAAATCATTTACCTACTATCGTATCAGGTCTTACTTTTCAATTCTGATTCTTAGACTCCAAGAAGCACTCAGATCCTCTGTAAGTTCAACCTACATATCAGCAGACACCCGACACCATCTGAATATCGACATCTGCTTGAACGTAAGACTCTAGCAGCGAGCGCACAAATCACCCTGTGATTCGACTACCTTGAATACACAATTGCGATCTTGCTTCGCATATCGACACGCGACCTTACATGCTTACCGTACCTCTGTAGTCTGTTCGTGGCATTGCCAACCAGCGCTGAGGAATCACCCACATACACATTAGCTCTGCTTTATAACGACACGCACCCTGCATATCTGCCCCAACTGACACCACTAAACAAATCGCCACCCTGCAATCCGTGTCCACTACGCGCGTGAGTGCGACAGCCTATCCCTTTCCTTAGCACGAGACAACCTAATATCGTGTACTGCGCATCCCTGTGCCCACACAAAGCCGACGCATAGGAACACATGCGGAAACATTCCTTGCATAGCCCTTGCACTGCACAACTGACCTATTACAGAGTTACAGCGGGACGACTTACGTAACGAGCGCATCGACGTATAACTCGTAACAATCGCCTAATGGTACCGTAACACCTACATCTCTGACGCCGCCCCCACCAAAATGCCGTTCACGAACACCTATAACGTTACCAGATCACACGCACCATTGTTAGACGCAACAACCTGTCTTCGTCACCCCTTCCTACCGAACACAGACATTCATTTTACATGACCTAAACACGCCTGCCCGTATAATTCAACGCATTTAGCACTTACGACGGCACCCCGTCTGACGAGCTATCTTGTAAAAATAAGCGCCTGCTAGAGTGACGAACAGCAGCAAACTAATGCGCTCGACATGTACGACACGAAAAGCGAGAGCGATGTGTGTCGGGAAGCTTCTTTTGCCTTTTATTTCACCTTTCGCATGCTGCTTCACAAGCTTATACACCTTACTCGCCCTGAACACAAAAAAATCGACTTAAATAAACCTGAAGCACATCATCCAAAGAACTGTCATCACCTGTGTGTAGTAGCATGTGTTCACAATTAAACGAACCCTAACGCACGCATACCTATTCTAGCAAATGGTTCCTGTACGCTGCAACATGAATCGAGTTCTCTAACGACGAACCAAAGATGCGCTAACTGCCTCTAACTAGTACGACCGACTGCCCGGTGTCTGAAACGCTAGACTTAGCAAAGTACAATAACAGCGCCGCAGGACCAGTCAGTTGAGACACGTATGACGACACAAAACAATAATCGCTTAAAAGCGATCCCCCCCCGTTCACCCCCACCCTCAGCTGGTACTATTTACTTGTTTTTAAAAACGATCTGGGAGAACCAGTGTACACACTACTAGACGGACAGAGAAGATTAGTTAAAGGACAGACCACGACTAGTCTGCTTTATACCGCGTGCTGTTACGTTCCAATCTACATGCGCCCGGACGAACGCACCCTGCCATGAAACCCACCTAGTAACCGCGAGGAGGTCAGTTTTTTTTCAACTTTCTTACCAACTGACTATATTACACGACCCTGTACCGACCATCTACCTAAACAACTGCTGCAATCCAAGGCATTGAATAGAAACCATCCTAATGATCGATCCACAACCGCCACCGCATTTGAACAGCGTGGACGTATACAACAAACGCCCACCAATCTAACTCTCCCTCCTGCCTGACCCACAAACTGGTTAGCAGACTCAGGCCTCTGGGTGTAAACGTATCACAAGAATGTGTATCCCCAGAATGGACCCAACACCTAAACATGCTGTGTCACGTTTCTGACCTTATTTACTTTGTTTTGTCTTTATTTTGTTGGTCAGGGCGTGAGTTGGGTGGGTATTATCTATGTTGTCTGTTTCTATGTGGGGTTTTGTAGTTTGGCCTGTTATGGTTCTCAATCAGAGGCAGCTGTCATTCATTGTCTCTGATTGGGAACCATATTTAGGTAGCCTGTTTTCACTGTTGGTTTGTGGGTGTTTGTTTCCTGTGTCAGTGTTTGTGCCACACGGGACTGTTTTCGGTTAGATTCTCTTTGTTATTTTGTATTGTGTCTGGTTCAGTTGTTTCTATTAAAACATGGACACATACCACGCTGCGTTTTGGTCCGATCCCTGCTACACCTCCTCTTCAGACGAATAGGAGGAAATCTGCCGTTACAGAAACACCCACCAACCAAGGACCAAGCAGCGTGGTAAAGTACAGGAGCAGCAGCGGCAAAAGACACAGGATTCATGGACTTGGGAGGAGATTCTGGACGGCAAAGGACCCTGGACTCAGCCAGGGGAATATCGCCGTCCCAGGGCAGAGTTGGAGGCAGCGAAGGCAGAGAGGCGCTGGTATGAGGAGGCAACACGGCGGCGCGGTTGGAAGCCCGAGAGTCAGCCCCAAAAATGTTTTGGGTGGGGTGGCACACGGGGAGTGTGGCTAAGCCAGGTAGGAGAATTGAGCCAACTCCCCGTGCTTACTGTGGAGAGAGAGGGCGTCGTACTGGTCAGGCACCGTGTTATGCGGTGGAGCGCACGGTGTCCCAGTACGCGTGCTTAGCCCGGTGCGGTACATTCCAGCTCCTCGTATCGGCCGGGCTAGAGTGGGCAACGAGCCAGGTGCCATGAAGCCGGCTCAACGCATCTGGTCTCCAGTGCGTCTCCTCGGGCCGGCGTACAAGGCACCAGCCTTACGCATGGTGTCTCCGGTTCGCCAGCACAGCCCAGTGCGGGCTATTCCACCTCGCCGCACTGGCCGGGCTACGGGGAGCATTCAACCAGGTAGGGTTGGGCAGGCTCGGTGCTCAAGAGCTCCAGTGCGCCTTCACGGTCCGGTCTATCCGGTGCCACCTCCACGTACCAGTCCTCCGGTGGCAGCCCCCCGCACCAGGCTGTCTCTCCGTTTTCTCTCTACAGGTGCTCCCGCCTGTCCAGCGCTGCCAGAGCCTTCCTCCTCTCCAGCGCCGCCAG
>NC_036873.1:6062655-6066208 GCF_002910315.2 Salvelinus sp. IW2-2015
CAAAGAGAACAGTCTGACTAGGGTGGCTGTAGTCTTTGGCAATAACACCAAATGTTGGTGACTGTAGAATTCCATTCTCCATTTTCTCCCTGAAGGCTTTATAAGTTGGGTGTATTGGCAGCSTTAAAACAATGCTGCATGTATTTGCTTCCGGGAAGATCCTGGCAGCCTCATTCTCTTGTTTGTGTAAGAACTGTAGCAGTGGCTCCACTTGCAATCCCAGCCTGAAATGAATTATTCGGGATTAAAGGGTAGGCGTTCCCCTCTGAAAAAAGAAGGGAAGGGTGGGACATTAAAGTCCATAAGTAATACTTATTAAAGAACACTATACTCTAAGTGAAAGTAGTTTGCGATTTAATTTCTGTAGCTATTACGTTCTTAGGGGGCCCATGGAAGAATAAGGCTATAAAATGCTGTCCCACAGTTGAGTGATTAGGTGATATATTTTACTGACGTGGGCCGTGTTACTTCAACGATCATGGTTTTGCATCTAACCTTCCACCTCCAGCTGCCAGTCCCTCCAGAAACATATGACTCTGCTCTCTATTGCTCTTTGATTGGTGCCAGGTGGAGAGCGCTCTGCTTTAAAGAGAGAAGCTATGTCTTTGGCCAAAAGAAGCTTCTCAAAGTAGATGAAAACCTCTATGAAGAGGCTTGAGTGTCTATTCATGTAAGGCAGGAGACCTAGACACTCCAGACCCTCTTTGAATCTATAAAGTAAAACAAGTCAATGAATTTGCCTTGAAGAATTTAACTCAGCTTATGAGATTCCTTAGATATCTGGAAACTCACTGCTCAAGAGCATCCCGTAGCCTGCTTTCTAAGTAGAACTTTGTGGCTGACTCCACCAGGGAATCCCTCTCTTCCAAGTTGCAAGAAAGTGGCATGAAAGCCATTTTTGCCAATCAGGTCCCTCAAATATTGCAGAGGAATGGATGGCACTCATTAGCAGACGGAGATATTCTCTTGAGGAACCACCCTCATCAGCTGCCCCTTTTCCATCAGCATCCCTACAAACCACGTCTATTTTTGCCTCCGGATTAAAGCAGGCTCTCGTATTAAAGCTTCTCATTGCACAATCATAAACGTTGTCCCTCGTCACGTTCATTTGGTTGGCAAAAGCAGAGTCAACCTTGCTGCTCATTAACTTCAGCAGTGTTTGGAGGTCAACACTAAAAAATACATTCAGAATAATAAAGCTCAGATACTTCCCACAATTCATTTGTAATAACAAGACATTGAATTATTTACAGGCATGACTTACTCATTGTTATCATCAACAACATCAACAGACGAGAGTGGACTCCATGGAGGGGAGGCCACATATTGTGGTGAAGGTGGGTGATAAGCCTCAGGGAATGGTGGAGGGGAGGCTACAGGAAGTGGTATAGGTGGAGGGGCCACAGGAAGTTGCACTGGTGGAGGGGAGGGGCACAAGAAGTGGTGCAGAAGATGGGGGGGGCCACAGTAATAGGTGCTGCCAAAAGTGTAGCCTCGTTTGTAGAAGTAGTCTATAAAGGTAATTTAAAGGCGTTCTGAAAATGATTTCCAGAAAGAAAATGTAACCACATGCATCACTCACTATAGAATGTAATCAATGTGTAGGTCAAGAAGACATTTTAAGGATGCATGTAGCTCTATTTTTTTAAATAATATTTTCAATATGTATTACATTCAACAAGCAGACAGTCTTGTTTTCTTATTCATGGTCCGTCCTAATTCTGGATGGAACGCCATATCTGGAGACAGCATTCATGAAGCAATCCATTACGGTACTGCTCCCATTGTTGCAGCAGACAAAATATTATATTAACATCCAAAATGTGGAACGATGTTAATGAACAATCTGCCGCGGATCACAACTATAAGTACTTCCGTTAGCCCTCTAACGGCTCCAACTAGGGTTTGTTCTAAACTGTTTCCTGCAGCGGAAGATGTGTGATTACAATGTCTACTTCAATTGGAAAAATAACCACGTTTATCTTGATGAGTCAAGGGGACAGACTCTCCTGTTGTTCACACTTAGGCACAAATACTTTGCTCCAACTGTTTTTGCCTTCGTATGTCCTCAATATAAGCATGTTTGTTCATTTCATGATGCAGATATTCTATCAACCACAGAAGTAGCAGAAACACAAAACAATTATCCACATAAGAGACATATGGTATCAAGGGCCATTGCTTGCTAAACTGAACTGTTAGTTGTTGATGAACAATTTGAGATGTTACAATGTACAACTTCTCACCAGTGATGTAGATAATTGTGTCTGTAACAAAGATATATCTACCTTATCAGTTTGTGGTTTCTATCAAGGTGCCATAACGAGCTTGGTCCAGCAACATGGTATGACCTTCTCTCTAGCCTCTGCGGCATGGCTCTGAGGACAGTCGCCCTCGGGTTAACACGAAGCATGCTGTCCCTCACTCTGCGTCTCTGCACCCAGATTCCCAATGCCCTTAGCTGTGCTCGAACAGCCTCCGGTCCGAGTTTGTCGTTCCCAGCCACCAAATCCTTAATCTTTTCATCCAGAGCTAGGTCAGACATGTCAGAATATAACGGTGCATGTGACAGATTGAAGAAACTCGGACCGAGAAAAAATGAAAAAAGAGTAACAATGGCCAAGGATGAGGTAATGTATATCGTCATAGTAATTTTAAAGTCCTGCCTTGATTTTAGTCATTCTAAATGGTTTGATTGGTAAGAAACTGGAAACCATATAAAGTCTTTGTAGTTTAACGCATTACTCCCAAGCACAACTGACCTTAGATGACGTTTGACTGTTAAAATCGGGACACATGTAGAATATCTGCCATSTGAGACACACAAAGYACAGAACATCAGAAACCTCAGTTGCGCTTGAGTGAYGGMATAACAAGGTGCCCCTCGAGCTCCTCTCCAAGTCCAAGGAACCGGAACTGGCTGTAACAATAATTCAACACTGTGTTTAGGCTACATAATGTATTGTGACACAGCCCACCTCCCTCATTCCAAAAACACTTTTAAATTATAGTAACTGTCACAAGTTGTGGCCAAGTAATATTTTTTAAGTATTGGATTTTAAAGCCAAGACATAAATATAAATGTTAACCAGATCGAATGCAATGGGCAGCAGGAGAACGAAGAGTGAAAAAAAAAAATAATCAACGGCCTATCAACGTTACCTGGTTTGATTGCTCAACAGTAAGCCCAACCACACCCACTACAATGCTGCTTACCTTGTTGTGCATGGCAGCCAGAGGTACGAATCTCCTGAAATAAACTGAGATACTTGATCAGTTAGGTCATCTGCTGAAGCAACATTTATCAGCCTCCCCCTAGCCCTGTCTCCTCTGCATGGTCTCCATTCTGCAAGACGACAGTTTTGTGAAAATAGAGACCATGAGACTGCGATTCCTGCTCAAAGTGCCATAGTACCAACGTTAAAGTTCCTGGTTTATGTCTGAAGTTCTTAATTTCTACATCATAGGCTTAGATGAAATATAAATATTTCAAAGGGTATTCAAAAGTAATATTGGTGCTGTTGGAAAGCTGATATATTGTAGATATTAGCTA
>NC_036873.1:6066308-6101713 GCF_002910315.2 Salvelinus sp. IW2-2015
TTACCACACGGTCAGACTACTGAACATCTAATCAAATGGCTACCCAAACTATTTGCATTTTTGTCATTAAAATAGATGACCTATGCGGAAGATTAAACACCAACGGGACATTCAAAACTGTAATATCTTTGGTTCACGGAGTCGTGGCTGAACGACAACACTATCAACATACAGCTGGCTGGTTATACGCTGCACCGGCAGGATAGAACAGCAGTGAGACGAGGGTGGCGGACTATGTCTTTTGTAAATAACGCTGGTGCACTTGAGCTATTGCTTGCCTGAGGTAGAGTATCTCATGTAAGCTGTAGACCACAGTACCTACCGAGAGAGTTTTTCATCTGTATTCTTTCTAGCTGTTTACATACCACCACAGTCAGAGGCTGGCACTAAGAATGAGCAAACAAGAAAACGCTCACCCAGAGGCAGCGCTCTAAGTAGCTGGGACTTTAATGCAGGGAAACTTAAATCCATTTTACCAAATTTCTATCAGCATGTTAAATGTGCAAGCAGAGGAAAAGAAACTCTGGACCACCTTTACTCCACAAACAGAGATGCGTACAAAGCTCTTCCTCGCCCTCCATTTGGCAAATCTGACCATAATTCCATCCTCCCTTCCTGCTTACAAGTAAAAATTAAAGCAGGAAACCAGTGACTAGATCAATAAAAAGTGGTCAGATGAACGAGATGCTAAGCTACAGGACTGTTTTGCTAGCACAGACTGGAAATTGTTCCGGTTTCATTTGATGCATTGAGGGGTACACCACATCTGTCATTGGCTTCATCAATAGTGCTCAGGACTGAAGGCAGCTCCGGACTGAAGGGCAATTCTGGAATGAAGAAGCAATTCCGGCATCGCCGGCGTGACAGGCGGCTCTGGCAAGTTCTGGCTGGTGGCTTGCGCTCTGGCAGCCCTGGCTGCTGTGGCTCCGGCTTGCTGGCGGCTGCTGCTGGCGGGCGGATCTGGCGGCTCCTGGCTGGCGGGTGGCTCTGGCGGCTCAGGACAGACGGGCGGCTCAGGCGGCGCAGGACAGACGGGCGGCTCTGGCGGCTCAGGACAGACGGAGACTCTGGCGGCTCTGGACAGACGAGAGACTCTGGCCGGCTCTGGACAGACGAGAGACTCTGGCGGCTCTGGACAGACGAGAGACTCGTGCGGCGCTGGAGAGGAGGAAGGCTCTGGCAGCGCTGGACAGGCGGAGCACCGTTAGAGAAAAACGGAGAATCTTCCCAAAGAGAACAGTCTGACTAGGGTGGCTGTAGTCTTTGGCAATAACACCAAATGTTGGTGACTGTAGAATTCCATTCTCCATTTTCTCCCTGAAGGCTTTATAAGTTGGGTGTATTGGCAGCSTTAAAACAATGCTGCATGTATTTGCTTCCGGGAAGATCCTGGCAGCCTCATTCTCTTGTTTGTGTAAGAACTGTAGCAGTGGCTCCACTTGCAATCCCAGCCTGAAATGAATTATTCGGGATTAAAGGGTAGGCGTTCCCCTCTGAAAAAAGAAGGGAAGGGTGGGACATTAAAGTCCATAAGTAATACTTATTAAAGAACACTATACTCTAAGTGAAAGTAGTTTGCGATTTAATTTCTGTAGCTATTACGTTCTTAGGGGGCCCATGGAAGAATAAGGCTATAAAATGCTGTCCCACAGTTGAGTGATTAGGTGATATATTTTACTGACGTGGGCCGTGTTACTTCAACGATCATGGTTTTGCATCTAACCTTCCACCTCCAGCTGCCAGTCCCTCCAGAAACATATGACTCTGCTCTCTATTGCTCTTTGATTGGTGCCAGGTGGAGAGCGCTCTGCTTTAAAGAGAGAAGCTATGTCTTTGGCCAAAAGAAGCTTCTCAAAGTAGATGAAAACCTCTATGAAGAGGCTTGAGTGTCTATTCATGTAAGGCAGGAGACCTAGACACTCCAGACCCTCTTTGAATCTATAAAGTAAAACAAGTCAATGAATTTGCCTTGAAGAATTTAACTCAGCTTATGAGATTCCTTAGATATCTGGAAACTCACTGCTCAAGAGCATCCCGTAGCCTGCTTTCTAAGTAGAACTTTGTGGCTGACTCCACCAGGGAATCCCTCTCCAAGTTGCAAGAAAGTGGCATGAAAGCCATTTTTGCCAATCAGGTCCCTCAAATATTGCAGAGGAATGGATGGCACTCATTAGCGGACGGAGATATTCTCTTGAGGAACCACCCTCATCAGCTGCCCCTTTTCCATCAGCATCCCTACAAACCACGTCTATTTTTGCCTCCGGATTAAAGCGGGCTCCCTTATTAAAGCTTCTCATTGCACAATCATAAACGTTGTCCCTCGTCACGTTCATTTGGTTGGCAAAAGCAGAGTCAACCTTGCTGCTCATTAACTTCAGCAGTGTTTGGAGGTCAACACTAAAAAATACATTCAGAATAATAAAGCTCAGATACTTCCCACAATTCATTTGTAATAACAAGACATTGAATTATTTACAGGCATGACTTACTCATTGTTATCATCAACAACATCAACAGACGAGAGTGGACTCCATGGAGGGGAGGCCACATATTGTGGTGAAGGTGGGTGATAAGCCTCAGGGAATGGTGGAGGGGAGGCTACAGGAAGTGGTATAGGTGGAGGGGCCACAGGAAGTTGCACTGGTGGAGGGGAGGGGCACAAGAAGTGGTGCAGAAGATGGGGGGGGCCACAGTAATAGGTGCTGCCAAAAGTGTAGCCTCGTTTGTAGAAGTAGTCTATAAAGGTAATTTAAAGGCGTTCTGAAAATGATTTCCAGAAAGAAAATGTAACCACATGCATCACTCACTATAGAATGTAATCAATGTGTAGGTCAAGAAGACATTTTAAGGATGCATGTAGCTCTATTTTTTTAAATAATATTTTCAATATGTATTACATTCAACAAGCAGACAGTGTTGTTTTCTTCTTCATGGTCCGTCCTAATTCTGGATTGAATGCCATATCTGGAGACAGCATTCATGAAGCAATCCATTACGGTACTGCTCCCATTGTTGCAGCAGACAAAATATTATATTAACATCCAAAATGTGGAACGATGTTAATGAACAATCTACCGCGGATCACAACTATAAGTACTTCCGTTAGCCCTCTAAAGGCTCCAACAAGGGTTTGTTCTAAACTGTTTCCTGCAGCGGAAGATGTGTGATTACAATGTCTACTTCAATTGGAAAAATAACCACGTTTATCTTGATGAGTCAAGGGGACAGACTCTCCTGTTGTTCACACTTAGGCACAAATACTTTGCTCCAACTGTTTTTGCCTTCGTATGTCCTCAATATAAGCATGTTTGTTCATTTCATGATGCAGATATTCTATCAACCACAGAAGTAGCAGAAACACAAAACAATTATCCACATAAGAGACATATGGTATCAAGGGCCATTGCTTGCTAAACTGAACTGTTAGTTGTTGATGAACAATTTGAGATGTTACAATGTACAACTTCTCACCAGTGATGTAGATAATTGTGTCTGTAACAAAGATATATCTACCTTATCAGTTTGTGGTTTCTATCAAGGTGCCATAACGAGCTTGGTCCAGCAACATGGTATGACCTTCTCTCTAGCCTCTGCGGCATGGCTCTGAGGACAGTCGCCCTCGGGTTAACACGAAGCATGCTGTCCCTCACTCTGCGTCTCTGCACCCAGATTCCCAATGCCCTTAGCTGTGCTCGAACAGCCTCCGGTCCGAGTTTGTCGTTCCCAGCCACCAAATCCTTAATCTTTTCATCCAGAGCTAGGTCAGACATGTCAGAATATAACGGTGCATGTGACAGATTGAAGAAACTCGGACCGAGAAAAAATGAAAAAAGAGTAACAATGGCCAAGGATGAGGTAATGTATATCGTCATAGTAATTTTAAAGTCCTGCCTTGATTTTAGTCATTCTAAATGGTTTGATTGGTAAGAAACTGGAAACCATATAAAGTCTTTGTAGTTTAACGCATTACTCCCAAGCACAACTGACCTTAGATGACGTTTGACTGTTAAAATCGGGACACATGTAGAATATCTGCCATSTGAGACACACAAAGYACAGAACATCAGAAACCTCAGTTGCGCTTGAGTGAYGGMATAACAAGGTGCCCCTCGAGCTCCTCTCCAAGTCCAAGGAACCGGAACTGGCTGTAACAATAATTCAACACTGTGTTTAGGCTACATAATGTATTGTGACACAGCCCACCTCCCTCATTCCAAAAACACTTTTAAATTATAGTAACTGTCACAAGTTGTGGCCAAGTAATATTTTTAAAATATTGGATTTTAAAGCCAAGACATAAATATAAATGTTAACCAGATCGAATGCAATGGGCAGCAGGAGAACGAAGAGTGAAAAAAAAAAATAATCAACGGCCTATCAACGTTACCTGGTTTGATTGCTCAACAGTAAGCCCAACCACACCCACTACAATGCTGCTTACCTTGTTGTGCATGGCAGCCAGAGGTACGAATCTCCTGAAATAAACTGAGATACTTGATCAGTTAGGTCATCTGCTGAAGCAACATTTATCAGCCTCCCCCTAGCCCTGTCTCCTCTGCATGGTCTCCATTCTGCAAGACGACAGTTTTGTGAAAATAGAGACCATGAGACTGCGATTCCTGCTCAAAGTGCCATAGTACCAACGTTAAAGTTCCTGGTTTATGTCTGAAGTTCTTAATTTCTACATCATAGGCTTAGATGAAATATAAATATTTCAAAGGGTATTCAAAAGTAATATTGGTGCTGTTGGAAAGCTGATATATTGTAGATATTAGCTACGTTTTTACTGGGTTGTCCTAGGTCAAATGAGCATTATGTGAGCTTTTAAATGTTTTTATGCTAATCGCGAGCTAGCGCGGCTAACGCTAGCATTGAAGATGTCTAACGTAAACTCACCCCATTCCGTACAAATGTGTGCAACCATGACATTCAAACGAGTCTGCAAAGAAAACGAATAGGACTGTAGCGACTGTGTTGACTTCAAAATCGGGGGTGTGAACTATGTTTCTATTCAAGCCTTGATCAACATGGTAATGGCTCTATAGTATTGGAGAAAAGTTGAAAAAACTGACCCTCCGTTACATCGTGACGTGTCATGCCGTAACGTACAGCACGCGTAAAGCAACTATTTCTGTCTTACAATCTCTCTCCACCAGGTGTAGCACTTCTCTCATCGTTTAAAAACAAGAAATGGACAGTGACGGGGGTAAGGGGGGATACCTAGTCATTTTTTGCGTCATCACTGCAAGTGTTCAGGACTCTCAAAAAAACTGTTTACTTCTGAAGATCACTTTAGCACCGCCCTAAAAAATGATTCAAATTCGACACAAACCTTCGATAAGGTGATAAGTTGGACAGGTCAAGTGAAAAAAAAAGCAGTTTTCCCACACAACATCTCTCCTTCTCACTATAATGCATTCGTTTTGTTTCCCCACCCGCCATTTTTAAAAAGACCTGACGGAGTTCATTGCCTTCTTGAATCATGCAGAAACGGGCAGCGTTTAGGTCATGTCATTTATTTTGTTGGAAAGGGGAGAAAGTGTGCTTTACAATGGTATTGACATTACAGTTGATCTGGAAGTATTACGTTTTTGGGGCTCTAAAATAAGGTCAATTGTACAGATCAAGGCGATGTACAAAAGTGAGTGAGTTTACKTTACCTTCAGCTGTTGTTTTGCTTAAATACAAGGCTTTGGGCTAAAAACGTAACTTCAGTACTAGCCGATAAGTCACATTTAGGTAGCTTGTCTTCCTTTAGTCAATGATAAAGCAAAATAGAGATAACATAGTCCAAAAATGGACAACTACCAGGATTTTGAGCAGGACGTTCTTGGAGTATCTCCGTTGTCTAATCTATGTATGCCTGGCCCTGCATTAAAGCAACAATCTTGCTAGTATGTAATTTACCTTGATAGTATTAACTTAGTCCAATGTGTTTCCGTGGCTGTTATAGTTTACATGTTTTTTCAGCAGGGCTTTTAATAAAACACAAGACGTCACCATTCACTACGGCTAGCTGTATGGCCGGGCAGAGTTTGAGGCTAGCTATATGATATAATATGCCGGGTTTCGAGGCTACCGACATGAGCTAAATTAGCTAGCCAGTATCTGATTTAGCTTATGCTAAGCACTGCTGATCCTGGTGCTAGATTAAAAAACATGATCTGGCGCACACCCAGAATAATAGTTTGTTTAGAGGTGCTGACTGACAGTTTATAGTTTATTCGCCATTAAAATAAAGTTGCACACTCCATGTATATTCTCCCAGCAATTTAATGGGTATTTACCAACGTTTCAGCATCACTGTGCCTTCTTCAGGGTAATGTCATGAATACTTGAACCGGGTTATGTAGACAAACAGTGCAATTAGTGTAACCAATGACAATAGTGAGGGGTGTGTCATAATGATTCAACTAATTAAAATGAATTAGTGAAACTGTTAAATAGTATATGGCATATTAAATATATTAATTACGCTATTATCATAAAGAAACATAATGGAATATTGTACATCATATTAGCATCAACATACGTTATTGTTTCATTCAATTTCACATAATAATTTTGTATTTCATTTCATTTTTGTTACATGTAATCTTTTGGTTCAACCTTAATATATAACGAGCATCATCAACAGGGGGAACGCTAATAAGCTATAAAAAAATTAAAAAAATTGTAAGACTTGTTCATTAAGGAAACATTTGTTCATAAGGGCCTGAGATCAAAGTCAATATTCAGACCACTAGGGGTCAATGTTTTTAGATAGGATATCCAGTAAGCTTCCCTTTTGTATGCTTTTCCACATGAACAGGTGATGAGAGAGATTACTCCCTTTGTCTTGCATGAGATGATACCCCTAACAGGGATTTTTCGACCTGTGTGTGGGTGTCTGAAGAAAGACGTTGTTATAGTGCTATTGCATTGTGCGCATGAGCCACATTTGTAGTTCCCATTTGGGATAGGTGTCAAAGAGTGGCTGAGTGGGCTCGGGGGGCTCGGGGGGCATGTCAGATCTCACCAAAACTCTGACTGGTGGCCACAGATTAGTTTAACCCTGAATAACTGGCTATATGGTAGATCATTCTTGAGGTGAAGGGGATGCATACTATCCGCACATAACAAGGTATTGCGATCTGTGGGCTTTGTGTATAACTCTGAGTAATGCATCATTCTCTTTGGTAATCCATAAATCCAGGTAGTTTATTTTTTTCCTCATCAGTCTGCATGGTGAATTTGAGGCATTCAGAGCTCTCGTTTAGTAGAGTTTGGAATTCATTTAGTTCCTGCTGACTTCCTTCCCAGAGCACAAAGACATCCTCTATGTATCTCTTCCATAGAAGTATTCTAGAAAGTAAGGGGTGTGTCTCTGTTTTATAAAGGAGTGCTTCTTCAAATTGTCCCACATATAGGTTTGTATAGTTGGGGGGAAAAAGGGAGCCCATGGCTACACCCCGAATTTGAAGGAAAAAGTCTGACTCAAAGACAAAGTAGTTATGGGATAATACCAGTTCAGTAAGATGCAATCATTGAATGGAGCAAGGGTAGAGTCTCTCTGCTGAAGGAAGTGTTGYAGMSCCTGCAAGCCTCCAGTGTGTGGGATGTTAGTGTACACAGTACAAGCTCTCCACATCAAAARTGGCCAGCAGGGTGCCTTCTGGTATCCTTCCTAAGCCCTTTATCAATGAGATGCGACTAGTGTCTTTGACATAAGATGGGAGCTTCTCAACCATCGGTTTAATGTGGTAATCCAACATTTTAGAAATGTTGGATGTCACAGAGTCGATTGCTGCTACAATGGGTCTACCTGGAGGAGGAGACACTTGTTTGTGTAATTTAGCAACTGTATAGAAAGTTGGTATCTTGGGAAATTTCACACATAGAAATTCAACTACTTTTTTAGTGATTTGTCCTGATTCCAAACAGCTTTCCGCTGTGGATRAGATATTATGCTGGAATTCCAGGGTAGGGTCACAATTCAGTTTGCGATAGAAGTCACCTTTAGATAGTTGTCGGCGACATTCATTCAGTATACAAATTCGTCCGGTCCCCCGATGGGCCGGGTCAGGCCTGGATGATTCTTTGGGTGTAGCAGCAAGAGAGTCAGGTCTACACTGCTGTCTGCGGGATAGATTGGCGCCTCTGAGTGACTCCAGTGATGGCAGATGCCGGGTGGACTGGAGGGCCGACAACTGCTGGGTCAGCTGGGGTTTTAGTAAAGAGGCCCGTGGCTCCTGGCTGGGTGTGGGTGCTGACTGAGACTCTGGCTGGAGTGCCATCCTATCCATCAGCTGAGGTGCTTCCTCGAGCACGGATGGGGACCAGACTAGCTCCTGTCCAGGGGTTCGCTGGGCCGGCTCGGGTGGCGACTGCACTGGTAGTAGTCCTGAGGGTCACTGCGCCACAGGCTGGCAGTAGAACTGCAGGGTGACCGGTGGAGCCGGGTGTGACGGAAGAGGTTCCTGTGTAGTAGCCATTGTTAGCAGAGTCTCTCTGCGAGCTGGAGGAGCAGCTCCTGCATCAGCCGAGCAATGTCTGAGGCCAGCAATCTGCCACATAAAGGAGAGRGGCCATAAAATCCAAGTTGTGGAAGGCCTGTGGCTTCCTGAGGCTCCGGAAAGGGGACATATTCCAGTCTGTAGTTGTCTGTTTACCCCGGAGCCATCCTCCTCTGGACTGCAGGCGGGATGTATGGCAATTAACCTGTGTGCTATTCTCTGGAGGCAGCCACGGTTGTGCTAGCAAAGTGACAAATCCGTCTCGAAGGACCATGAAAGAGTTGGGCTGCTCTCCAGTTGGGCTGGTCTGTATCCCACTGACACCTTTCCCGGTCAGAAGAATAAGGCAACCTCACAGAGAGCTACACATAGGCAACTTTATTTCCAGAGGACAAATKAGGTGAATATGGTTCCGTCAGGTGTCGGGACCCCTAGCAACCACCTGACCCTGGCAACCTATCAGTRGCCAGGTCACTGGGAGTTTGGRGAGTCAGTTTATGATCCTTATGATCCAGTCTCTCTGGCATTGTTGGGGGATGGGTGGAGTGAGGTGTGATTACAGAGGAACAGGACCACAAATACAATCTATCTAACCATATTAACCTATTTTGCACTGTGTCCTGATACAGCGCAAACGTTGACCTGTATGTATGGTTGTAATCCAGCGCTGACTTTGAAGTGTCCGTCACTGATAACATCCCTTCTGTGGGTTGGAACCCTGCAGTCTGCTCAGCTCTGATTGGCACCTCGTTGTTCTGGATCATCCCTTGTTCTCACGTCCATCTGCAGTGACCTGGAGAAGGACCAAGATGCCCCTGTGTTATTACCACCACCATTGCCCTCCTCCCCTGCATCTGTTCCTTTACTTTCTCTCCTCTGTGGAATGCTAAAAAAAAGCCAAACAAACACACAGGCGGACATTTTGTCTCATCCGTCTCTCCCTTTTCTCTCAGGTTGGTGTCAGTTACCTGGGTCCATATTATGCTTCAATCTGGCGATTGGCTGTCAAGTTGAACATCTGTGACTTGGTGGGTGGAGCTATAGGAGGACACACTCATTGTAATGGCTAGAATGAATAAATGGAACGGTATCAAACATTTAGAAACCACATGTTTGACTCTGTTCCATTTATTCCATATTAATGTCCTCCTATAGCTCCTCCCACCAGCCGTGAGAAGGCTGGTATCATCTCATTTAATCATAATTTGGCATTTTGGGAAGACATATGGAGGTGTGCCTATTAGTAAATCTGGACTCATAGCTCCTCATTTAACTGTAATTAAGTCACAGCAGATTTCTGGCTCGTACTGTGGAACTAGATGAAACCACCTTAATTCTGTAAAGGGATTCATTGATGTCCCAGCTGCCAAACAGAGATAGAGCAGGAGTGCTTTTTCCTATTCTGTCAGGGTTTCATTTTCTATTAGGTTTTCAACACAATATCTCTCCGGCTCTTTATTTGTTAATTAACATAACATGTTATGATGTTAATCTGTATTGGACTATTGTAATTTAAAAGTTTTCCTAAAAGTTTAAATTTGACAAACTAAATTAATCAAATTGAAATTAGAATGATTGGATATTATAGAGAAAATAACAGCCCTGCATTGCACTTGCGAAGCATGATAGGTCATGAGCAAAATTAATTAATTATAAAACACATTAAGTTCTATGTCACTGGGAAAAAAAATGGCCATGACAGCTGAAACAATACCCTCTGGGTAAAAGTGGATGAGTCATTGTTTCCACTGTACAGTGGTTCCCCTCTAAAACAGAAATAAATAATTCTAAATAACAAACTGGCTTTATTTACAAATTAGCAACAATGTTTCACCCCATGTTCAAAGAATGGCCTTTTTCTCGCTCATTTTACGTTATTTGAAAAAAAAAATAATAATCTCCAAAATATTTAAGGGGCAATAATGGTGCTGACTAGGGAAACATTCTCGCTGTTCTGTTCTTAGTGGCAGTCTGCACGTTCAAACTAAAACAATGTCACTAAATATGGCATCTTAATGCTTTCATTAATAAAATAATGATAAAAATACTCTTTCAAAATCCCGATGTTTATTTAGTTATGGGTCTACAACGAATTACTATGGGAATAAATGTCACTGAATTACAGAAATATCTTCCAATCCTCTATATGTAATTATACTGTAGACCTTCCATAGGCGACATAAGTCTCACTAGTGTTGAGTAATGTGCTGTTAAAAGTGGTGTAGGTCTTATTTATTTAAAGAGCATATTGAAGTTAGAAGCAAAAGCCTACAACTATTTTAGCACCGTTTTGTGCTGCTCTGAGACACGCATCGGGACTGGTCTTGATAAATCAATGAGATTTTGGGGTATTGGTTAGAAATCTGGGTGTAGAAATGTTTTGCTCTTAGTGTAATGTTTATTTCACTACACAAGTCAGTTAAACAACAAATTCTTATTTACAATGACAGCCTACTCCTTCCTCCCTGTCGGGGAATTGAACCCTGGTCTCCTGCAGGACACTGGATTCTTTAAATAGCCCAATACTGTAATCCTGACCGTTAAGTTGTACAGCTCCATATTTTCCRTTCCATCCTTTTTTMTTTTCCTTGGAATAGAAACACCATAATATTAATCAAATGAATCCCAAACTCTACAAGTAATTGGAAAGGTAGATACTAATGATTTGTGACGTTGTGGTTACAATAAAGAATGTAAACAAGATGCTGTGTTTTTACTTACAGTGGTGATGGACAGCTGGTGGCATTTATTTTGAAAACAGGTTTTCAAACACTTGTAGCCCGATTATAGCCYGGCTACTGTAGGTGTGAACATCCCCCTACCTGCAMWGTATTCAATGCTTAAGTTCTCTAAAGTGTTACATTTCTAACTCAAAATAGCAGTACAGTATTTCTTCATCAACATCTTTATGCTTTCGTTAGTAAAAAAATGATAAAAATACTCCTTCAAAATGCTGATGTTTATTTAGTTATGGATCCATAACGAATTACTATGGGAATAAATATCAGTGAATCACTGGAAAACACTCTTTCAAACACATGGTCACCGTTGTACAGCGCCATTATGGCTATTAGCAGGGCTATATTCTGGCCCAGCGTTTCTCTCTCTAAAAACATAAATAAATGTTTTGGCGTTTACAAATAWTGTTTTGGCTTTTATTCAGATTACAATCAGTCTCTTTCATTAAAAAAACCCAAAATAACCTCCATAATATCATTATATATTATCAAGTTGATGACACAGTCATATAGTGGCACCTACATAAAGCTGAGTGACTCACTCATTCATGGCTTTGGATCAAAATAAATAATTATTAACATTCATTCTGATAGTCTTTAATAAAGAAATGCTTTGGTTATCCTGACCTGGACACCATAAGCAGGACAATATACCTTTACCAACACCTCTCTGTATTTTGATACTTTGTGGATGGGGGCTCCGGAGTGGATGGAGGCTCCCGCAGTGCAAAGTGCGTTGCTACAGATGCAGGTTCGATACCCGTGCATACTGTAGGCCTACCATAGGCGACATGAGTCTCACTAGTGTTGAGTAATGTGCTGTTAGTGGTGTAGGTCTTATTTATTTAAAGAGCATATTGAAGTTAGAAGCAATAGGATTTGAAGCACAAGCCTACAACTATTTTAGCACCATTTCGTGCTGCTCTGAGACAAGCATGGGGACTGGTCTTGATAAATCAATGAGATTTTATTTTCACTTAATCTCCGTTTGGATATTGATTAGAAATTATAGTGCAGAAATGTTATGCTATTAGTGTAACCTTTATTTAATTAGGGAAGTCAGTTAAGAACAAATTCCTATTTACAAGGACAGCCTACTCCTTCTTCCCAATCGGGGAATTGAACCCCGGTCTCCCGCGTGCCCTGCCCGCACGACATGGGGATTCTTTAGCTAAATAGCCCAGTCCTGTACTGCCGACTGCCACCTTGTACAGCGCCATATTTTCCGTTCCATCCTAACAGAAACCCAAAGGGTTTTTTGTTTTTCTTGGAATAGAAACACCATAATATTAATCAAATTAATTAAGCAAGTACCAATCAAAAGTTTGGACACACCTACTCATTCCAGGATTTTTCTTCGCTCACTCTGTTAGACGAAAACGAAATCTACAAAATATTGTTACTTTTTCAACAAAGCGATTATTATTATTAATAATAATTAATTTAGAATTATATAAAATCCCCTTAGATATTCTCACAGAACCTAACAGAAAATGCCCTTTAGATATTAATTTAGAATCCTCCAATCCTCTAAATGCAATTATTGGCGGAGAGTCACGTCATTGAAAAAAGTATTTTTAGATATATTGTAGGCCTACCATAGGCAAAATTAGTATTGGTTACACAAAAATTAGGCTGTGGAAATGTTATGCCCCTTAGATATAMATTTATGCTGTAGGCTACTCCCGACCGTCACGTTGTACAGCGCAATATTTTCCATTCCATCCTAACAGAAACCCRAAGGGTTTGTGTTTTTCTCGGAATAGAAACACCATAATATTAATCAAATTAATYAAGCCAAATTTCTTAAAATCAGTCTCATGTTATTACAAAAAAAGGTTTTMAATTCTCKATGAATGCCAATATGTGAGACTACCAAATATTTCTCAAAGTTGCCCTCCGGTGGTCAAACTAGCACTAACTGGTATTAACGTAAAAATGGCTGACAATTAACTTCTTATGGGCAGGTGGGACGGTAGTGTCCCACCTGGCCAACATCCGGTGAAATTGCAGAGCGSAAAATTCAAAAATACCAAATTCAAATATTTAACATTCTTGAAAATATATGTGTTAYACATCAAAATAAAAATGTACTTCTTGTTAATCCAGCCGCTGTGTCAGATTTCAAAAAGGCTTTACGGCCAAAGCAAACCATGCGATTATCTGAGGACAGCGCCCCGCATACAAACACATGAAAATCATATTTCAACCAGGCAGGTGCGCCACAAAAGTCAGAAATAGCGATATAATTAATGCCTTACCTTTTGAAGATCTTCTTCTGTTGGCACTCCAAAATGTCCCAGAAACATCACAAATGGTCCTTTTGTTCGATAATGTCCTTCTTTATGTCCCAAAGATGTCCATTTATTTGGMGCGTTTGATTCAGAAATACACCAGTTTCAACTCGCCCAACATGCCTACAAAGTATCTAATACATTTCCTGTAAACTTGGTCCAAACATTTCAAACAACGTTCCTAATMCAACCTCAGGTACCCTAAAACGTAAATAATCGATCAAATTTAAGACGGAATAAACTTTTTCTAATACCGGATAAAAACAACGTGAAGCTCACTCCAGTTCACGCACACCAAAACAGTAGAGTCCACCTGGAGTGACACTTACAATGAATAGGACTACTTATTAATTCCTCAAAAACATTGAACAATTTCTAAAGACTGTTGACATCTAGTGGAAACCATAGGAACTGCAACCAGGTTCCTATTAATAAGGGAATCCCATAGAAAACGATTGGAAAATCCAATGACATCAATTTTTTTTTTCTCCTCGGAGTTTCGCCTGCCATATCAGTTCTGTTATACTCACAGACCTTATTTTAACAGTTTTAGAAACGTTAGTGTTAGAGTGTATCCATCTACCAATTATGTGCATATCCTAGCTTCTGKGCCTGAGTAACAGGCAGTTTACTTTGGGCATGCTTTTCATCCTGAGATGAAAATACTGCCCCCTACCTGAGAGAGGTTAAATCACGTCCCATAGAATGMTGCAGAAGTATGACACACCATTTAAAGGAGGCCTTTTAAAGGAGGCTTATATGAACATCCATGATTTGTTATTGTCTCCCAAATTCAATCCACAGTGTCTGGAGCAACTCCATTCCTTTTTAATTGAACCGTTATTTGCCATTTTAGTTCACCGTAAACAGATATTTACAGCAACGGTTTGGAGAAGAGTTGCATGGGAGAGGAGTGGGTTTGGACAAACCAAGTGGAAGCTACACTCTTAGAAAAAAGGTTCCAAAGGGAAGAAACCACAAAATATTATAGTACCACAATGTGTTTCAGACCTGTATCTCCAGAATTGTAGTCAGAACCATTTTTGRTTGCAGGCAGAACTATTTTGGGTTCCATGTAGAAACMTATATGGAACACAAAASTGTTCTACTTGGAACCAAAAAGTGTYCTACAAAGGGTTATCCTATGGGGACAGCCGAAAAACCCTTTTAGGATCTTTTTTTCTAAGAATTTAGAGATGATTTGTGACCATGGTCATATCAGCGCTTCATCCCAATTCCAATGAAAAGCTGCTAGTAACCTCAGCAAACAGAAGGCCATTGTCACATGAGATCTGCTCAAAGACCTGACCAAAACCATCAGGTGAGCGGAGAGAGGAGACTTCTAATGGAGTGTTTAAACAGGGCCTTATCAGTAGTCCATGAAATTGTAGATAAAGTATACAGATAAGAGTGGAATCCTATCCGGCAGACCTGGGTTCAAACATTATTTGAAATCTTTCAAATACTGAGYGTTTGCTCTAGCCTGCCTGGAATAACAGATGGGTGGGGTTTGTAGTTTTGGGACGTATTGGTCCATTGAGCCAGGAAAGCTCAATCAAGCACATAAAAAGTTATTTAAAACTTTCATATACATGTTGCACCCAAGTATGTTATCAGGTGGTATCTAAACTTTAACAAGTTGATGATGAACCAGATAGTGTGAAGAGATCTTTATCACTTGGAGGAAGGGAGCCAAATCTAATTACTAATCTAATGTATGTCACTCACTGCCCTGCATATTGAGAGCTTAAGACGCATCATGTTTTTTATTAGCATCACGGATGCACGTTTGTATGATCAGCATGTGTCAAATAAGCGTGTCGGAAGCTGTAAAGCCTTGATGTTTAACATGCCTACGGCATACAACATAATAATTTATAGACAAGGTGTTGTTCATTGTTAATTMATGGTATACATTTGGATGCAATGCCTGTAAGGCGAGAGAGACGTTGATGCACTTCACATGATCATATACCCTAAGGGGATTGAGGGTCCAGTTAGAGCATTGCATTATTGGATGTTACAGTACATTTCATGGCCTAGTGGAGGTATTGGAGTAAAGGCAGAACATGATTCTTCTTGGTAAAGGAGGAGGAAAGTAGGTTGTGAGGATAAAGCAGGATGATTGCCACTCAGAGTATAAATAATGTTATTTTCTTTGCTTAAAAAGAATGTCAGAGTTGGAATATAGAATGTGTATGGGGAGCAAGGCGGGACAAACTCCAGTGTAAACTCCCCTGAAAACATCTCATACTGTAGGCATATGTACCCCCTGATAAAGCTCAGATTGCACCCAGCTCCCTCCCTCTGATGTGGAGTTAGATTATGACTGTGGCAGGAGTGCGGGTGGCACAGCTTTGGTGGGAAAAGCAGAACTTGTAACTTAGTCTGACCAGATCAAAGAGTGACGCACGACGAACGAGGAAATGGAGAAAGGTGTGGAGATGCAGAGAGAGTGGGCGTTGTCACTGTATGTTACATCATCAGGCTAAACCTCCCTGCTCCGACATCACTGACTTCTCTCCTCCTTTTGCCTTCACTACCTCTTTCAACTCTTCTGCCAGTCCTGTAGAGAGTTGAGGTTGCGTCCGGAAAAGGGATGAATCGCTAGCACTACCCACTGTCCTTTTTCCACCCCGATACTGTCATTGCAGGAATTCCAGATTATAATAATAGGCTGTCCAGACAGGTTGTACATCAAACGGGTGCACAACGTGTCTATTCTGTTTCTTGGCTGGGTATGAAAGGAGAGTTAACATTGGAAACTCGTCTTCCCAGCCAAGTAAACTCAGCCGTTAGCAGACAGGCAGGGGTTGGATGATCCCACTACCTCACTGTAATGGAAAATACATATTCAAAGTGAAGATAAAGAATGGAAGAGGAATAGTATATCTAGCCTCCAGATTTAGGCCACAGTGTGAAACTAGTATTATATTTAATTTCCCTCAAACCCTTAGTTCTCCTAATCTCCAAAAATGTGTTAATTTAATTTATTGAGAAACTCAGCTCTTTCAAAGTTTGCTTCAATTCCAAAAGCTTCTGACCAGTTGCTTTGAACCTATCTCCCTTCTCATTTTAAATTAACTTCACGGATTAGTTAACCCTCGTTAACTACCTAATTAGTTCTCCCCGTTCAAACAATCAGGTTTCACTCCCCTGGACATCCTAGAAATGGGAAATGAGGATCAAGCAGGTTCCTCAGGCAGACTCCTCAGTTCTTAGACAATGTATTGATGAACCTTAAGGCAACTCCAAGRGTAAAATCCCCTCAGAGAGAAGAGCTTGAACGGTTAGAGAGGGGAGAGTGATGTTTTTTTAAATGAGTTTTTCCTCCCCAGCAAGAGTTGCTTCGCCGTTCTCAACCACACATGACCGACCTCTTCCTCTGTCCGTTACGTAAGACGATGGATCTGTTTCACTGGAGCTCAACCGTGCACTCCTCGCTCTAAACATTGGCGCCGTATTGTATCATTCACACTTTTACTAGCCTGCCAAGTCATAGGGTCCCATCCCATCGTCATAATTTAGGCTACATTTAAACCAATAACTATTCTAGAAACCGTTTCTTGAGAGCGGGATCCGTCAGTCCACGGTTAATTCTGCCGCATGAACTTAACAAATTCCTGTAGCTTCACAGGACATAAAGTGACTGGGTTTAAATTGTTTGTTGGGTTAACTGGTTATCAGGCACATTCATGTTGTTCAGTCATAATATTCAAATTGCATGTTGTCTTAACGGTCTTTAAATGTTGGAAAAGCTCTTATTTTATTCCTAATATGCATCTGCCTCTGCTGTCTTTCTCAAGTCACTTTGCTTAGACCTTCAGCAAAGTAGATATATTGAGACTTGAGAGAGAAGAAGTGCTACAATAGATCCCCTGCCATGTTCTTGCCCACACTGGGGTGATAATGTCAATTTCTCAGTTCTTCAGACGCACGAGAAGAAGACAGTKTCCTGGTTCGGTCCGTCTTTAATATCCTTCTGTGCAGAAGGTTATTCATATCAGAGCCGTGACCCACATCCAGCAGCACAGGGTTTTAGAGGATGTTAATTGGCTTCTGAGATTAATATCCAATCTTGGCTGCTGATATGTGACTTGTGACAAGGCCCAGTATGTGGCAGTCCGCACAGATCAGGAACACACCAAGGCTCCTTAATTAAACCATGTCTACAATTCTTGGAGATACAGGTCTGAAACACATTGTGGTACTATAACATTTTTCTGATTCAGAAAGGGTTCAATGTCCGGCAAGTCTGTATAACTTCTGCATGCGTCCACACACATCGGGATTATGTAAAGGCTCCTTATTAAAAACACAAGAGTAAAGCATTTTGTCATATTATAACATGCTTTTATGATTCAGAGCGGGTTCATTGTCAGGAAGGTTAGTATAACGCATTGATGTTATCAGCATTCATACACACAGATCAGGAATTAATCGAGGCTTTTTAGTAAAACCATTTTCAAATCAAATCAAATAATTACAACGATTCTGGAGGAACAAGACATTTTCATATAATAACATACTTTGTGATTCAGAAGCGCTTCAATATTTGGCAAGTCTGTATAATGTTTCTTCGGAATTCATAATGTCACTGACTTAGTAGTCCTTCAGCTGTCACATTGTTTTCTCTCCACTACCCTCAGGTCTGTCTGGTGTGCATAACAATGACATACCTGGGGGTGGATGGCTTGTAGCTGTATCATAGCGTCCTGTTTTATTTAATTATTGTGGGTCGAGGGAAGGTGAGCTGAAAAACTCTCCAGAGCTGGAGGCGTGCCACGTCAAACTCACCTCAGCGTGTCCGACTCTCCCTGGCAGGACAAAGGGCAGCTCATGGTYGACAGCAACCTATTCCCTCATAATCAGTTTCTCAACGACTGCTTAGTGCGGAATGAAGGCAGCTGCCCATCTCTGACTATTTTTCCAATGGGATTGACACCGTGGTCAGTGGTTATCTCCCGCTATAGAGCCAAAATGGATTCCCAGGGAGAAACCGAAGGGAGAGGCTCTCCAAAGCTACTTCACACACTGTTACACACCACTATTAAAGATCAGAGAATGAATCTTCTCCCTTCTCATCCTCTTCAGTTGTTCCGGCTCCCTTGTCTTCTCTTCCATCTCCTCTAGATCTGCAGAAAAGCCGGYGAAGCTGACAACCGTTGATTATTATACTTCCAGGCTGTCAATCAGTTCTCTCGTTGCACAGTGAGGAGTTGATTGCCTTCGTTTTGGGACACCACAGAAAAACCCCAGGGAGATATGTATTACTGTATTACATAGAATGGAAACTGCTGTAGTTGACTGTGCCTCGTTTTGAAATCAAGTGAGCAATCATTGAAGGTTGTTGCTTTGTAAAAAGTGTAAAAGCTGGTGTGGATACTAACTGTTGATTTATGTCATGTTCAGGTTTACGTTAAAGCGTAGTAATGGGGAAATGTAAGATAAACCAACTTCCTATCTAGCTTCCGTGTGAATACCATAGTTTTAGTATACACTGAGTGTACAAAAGATGTCAACTGTTAAATCCACTTCAATCAGTGTAGATGAAAGTTAAAAATGGATTTTAAAGCTTTGAGGCAATTAAGACATGGATTGTGTGCCATTCAGAGGGTGAATGGGCAACACAAAATATTTAAGAACCTTTGAACGAGGTATGGTAGTAGGTGCCAGGCGCAACGGTTTGAATGTGCCAAGAACTGCAACGCCGCTGGGTTTATCGCGTTCAACAGTTTCCAATTAAATCARAATCTAATTTTATTTGTGACATGCGCCGAATACAACAGGTATTCAGTGAAATGCTTACTTACAAGCCCTTAACCAGCAATGCAGTTAAGAAAAATTTGTGTTAAGAAAGTGTTTAAAGAAATTTACTGAAGTAAAATAAATAAATTGTAAAAAAAAACGAATGATTAAAGAGCAACAATAAAACAACAGTAGCGAGGCTATATACAGGAGGTACCGGTACAGACACAATGTGCGGGGGCACCGGTTAGTCGAGGCACCGTGTGTATCAAGAATGGTCCACCATCCAATGGACATACAGCCAACTTGACATAACTGAGGCTGTTCTGAGGGCAAAAAGGGTTGCAAATCAATATTAGGAAGGTGTTCCTAATGTTTTGTGCACTCAGTGTAGACTCTTTGGATGTGGTAATCACCGGATTCTGATGTATGATATTACTATTTCCCTTTTCTCTAATGATGGAACTGTGAAGTGTAACTCTGAAGAGCTCTCCTGGAATCCATTGTGGCTCTATAGCGGGAGATAACCACAGACCTTGGTGTCAATCCTATGGAGTTCAGAGAGGGGCAGCTGCCCTTATTCCCTACTAAGCAGTTGTTGAAAAAACTGATTATGAGGGAATAGACSGGCATCGCCCACGAGCGGCCCTTTCTCCTGCTAGGGAGAGTTGGACACTCTGATATGAGTTTGACATGGCACGCCCCCAGCTTCGGAACATTTTCCAGCTCACCTTCCCTAGACTGACCTTAATTAAATAAGACAGGACGTTATGACACAGCCACCCACCCGTAGATAAACAAGCGCACTGTAAACCTGACCTGAGAGAGTGAGAGCTGAACTGCACTGATGGACCTTGCTGGTATCCTACCCTACTAGAGAAAGAAAAAAAGAGTGGAAACTGAGTAACAGTGACATGTTGACTGTGTCCCTGTCCACAGAGACACACACATGACAGTCTTTTACAGTAATGTACATATTTATACACTGACTTACCCCACTTTCCACATCCCTCTGGGTACAGATAAAGTGACAGATAATATTACATTCTTGTATTTAATTTAATTCAAAGCTCTAACAGTATAAAGACCTATAAATATTCAGATAATATTTAGGGAGCGCAGCATTTTGAACACTGTCAAAAGAAACACTTCAGCAAGCGGAAAATCTTTGTAGATCATTGTATTTGAACCCCCTGCTCTCTTCTCAGTCAAAATTGGATGTGATTCTCAGAAGCCAATTAACATCTTCTCAGACCTAGTGCTGTTGGTGTGGGTCACGGCTCTGATGATATGAATGTAAGTCTGCGTAGAAGAATATTATTAAAAAGACAGACTGATCAAGAACCAGGAACTGGTAGGRAAATGTGACTTGTTTCAGGAAGCTAGGCATATGTCGCACATCAATACTTCACAGGAGAGGCATTAAAAAATGATTTTAGTTTTTGGGCAGAAATACCTTCTGGAACATGCAAACTTTCATGCGCCTTAATAACAAATGTGTATGCCATCTGTAAATATTAATACAATTGTTAAATTACGAGCCTAGTTGGTTTAGCSMCGGAAAAGTCAGGGACCTTCCCCTTAGCCATGATTGGCTGAGAGAATGGATAGGCTGGACATGGTGGGAGATCAGTTTGGATTGGTCTGTAGCATGCTTCTGTCTATAATGTAAGCTGCTCAGTATGTGTTGATAATCCTTTCTACAGCGACTTTTTTGAAAGATATGTTAGCCAAYGAGAACTACAAAAGTTTTGCTGCTTTTATCAACAACATTGATGCCCTGAATTTAGCAGGCGCGATCGACAAAGATCAGTTGAAAAAAGTTGATGGGCTACTTTCTGCACATGCCACGGTCAGTGTGAACCRGAGTGACTTGACACAATGCTGGCCRAACAAGATGTAGCTAMAAACAAAACCGAGKTAAATGGTTCCTTCCCGCCATGAAGCTCTCATCCATGTATACGGGTAAAAGTCTATTTAAACATTTTTATATTGTACTTTTCTAATTTTGTCAGAATCGTTTTCATTGCAAGTTAAAGCGTACTGTTAGCTAGCTAGYGAACATTAGCTTTCTGTCTCGCTAGCTAACGTTACATGTATGATCTGTGTAGTTACATTATTCGTTAGTTAGCTAGCTAACATTGAACCTAGTTGGTTAGCTTTAGCTACCTGCAGATTCATACCACATCTATGACGATCAGTTTGTATCGGTAGTAGTATGAGTTAGWATTATGCCAGTTCATTGTTTAGCTAGCTAGCTAGCTACATATCTAAACAAAATACTCCACTTTGCCAGGTGAGCCATCAAGTTAGACAGGTGTGTCTTGGGGTGATTATGGCCATCTATTGTACTGTATTTCATSAACATCTGTACATGTCTAGACAATAGTGAMCTATCCACTTAGCTAKATGTGGCTGGGGGGTGGGTATAGCATTTCTAATAATCTAATAATTATAAAATATTTCTATCTGGACACGTTCTTTTAGTCCAGGAACCATTTCACTGTACCGTTTACACCTTCTGTATCCTGTGCAAATACATTTAGRTTTGATTTGATATTTTGTGTTAGTTTGTGTTTACCAGAGATGATAGTCTGCAGAACAACATGACCTTCACCAAAGATTAGGATATAAGCCAAGGACTAGATAAAGTGTGTTTTTACCTGGAGTTTTTCCTYATTGTAGGCCACTACTTTCACCATTTTTAGTCTTGAAAGCTTTGGTTGTTTACTACACTACCTTACTCASTCTGTTTAGCACATGGCCTCACATGTGAATCCTTAAAGAGATGGGTGGGGCTAAGGCTTAAGAGGGTGTGAACAATGTTGAATGGGTGTAGACAAAGAGCTCTCCAGTAGGTGTACAAAAACAGTCAAGGGTCATTTTGTCAGAAGTGGGGTAACAAGTTTATCAACGTTCGAAGCAGAATTAATAACCCATTGTTCCTCAGCGGTAGTGTATGATATACAATTTCTAGCTCTGAGTTTCTACTTTCTACAAAAAAATACACCATTTCAAATGTTGCTACATAGGACCGAATCTAGGTGGTAGGTCAAAAATGTCCCCTGCTCACGTCTGTCAGTGACTAAAGAAGTGAACGATTGTCATTATTACCCAATGTGACCAAGAAATTGTCAAAGAACTTTAATAACGTTTCCAGATTTTTTTCTGGAAAAGTACCTCTGTCACGATCATGACAAAGCAAAATAGAAGGAAGTATGTTGTACTGACAACATTACTGTAGTATTTACTGTAGTGTTTTTGTGGACATTACTGTAGTATTTACTGTATTTTTTTGCAAGCATTACGGTAGTATACTGTTTCATTTACTGTAGTGTTTTTGCAAGCATTACTGTAGTATACTGTTTCATTTACTGTAGTGTTTTTGAAGAATTTACTGTAGTTTTTTTGCAAGCATTACTGTAGTATACTGTTTCATTTACTGTAGTGTTTTTGAAGAATTTACTGTAGTTTTTTTCTGGACATTACTGTAGTATTTACTACAGTGTTTTTGTTTTATTATCTTTCACATATAAGTGGGGACTTTCTCCTTGGGGAAACCTGCTGGACAAATACTAAAGTATGACTGGGGTCTGAACAGATAGTTCAGAGCTTCTGCTCTTTTCTATAAGCTGTAAGTAAGTAAGTAAGTACGTAAAGGGACTTGGGCCTTGCAGTGATAGCTCAGGGCTTCCTGCCATTTTCTACCCCTCTTCTCAGTGTGTCTGCCCTGTCGAGTTTGAGGTTTGGCAAGGGACAAGGGGGATGTGGGTTGGAGTTCTCCTTTTGTCTTCTGCAACTTGATTTGATCATTAAATGTAGCCTAAAGAAAAAAAAGATAAAGAATAGGGAGGGGTTGGGTAGGGGATACGAACCCAGTTTAAGGTAAGGGTTTGGAGGGTATGGAATATTAAACGGACACAGTTTATGGTAAAGGCTTGGAGGGTATGGAATATTAAACAGACCCAGTTTATGGTAAGGGTTTGGAGGGTAGGGAATAGTAAACGGACCCAGTTTANTTTGAGAGATTTCAATTGGCTTTGAGGTTTAACAGAGGACTCCGGCAGCGAGGAGAATCTGGTCCAGGGTTCAGGGTCACAGGGAGGCAGGTCAGAGCTCTTGGTGGATAAGCTATAGAGAACACAATATTGCTATATACTTGGCATGTAGGTTTAAGACTCACGGGTGGCACAAATTGGGATATGGGAGAAGGGAATGGGCAGAATATATGCAAATTAAATATTTGCATATCAGTACAGTGTAATATTACTATAGTATGTTTTCATGTGGGTATGAGAGTGTTAACCATGATTTATTCCCATAAATACAATTATCGTATTCATGGAACAATTTCCAGCTTTCCTCCGTGCAGTGTTAATTTCATCAATGAAAACTGTACCGGAAATATTTGTCAAAGATCCTATTTTTCAGTGGCAATTGACGAGATGATAACTGACTACAAAAAAACGAAACAAAAATATATTTTAATTTCGGTTGATGAAAACAAGATGAGACAAAATAGAGAGATTTTAGAGCTTGTCAGTGTTATTTGTTTGACCCAGTCAAAAGCATGCATGACCTTAGCAGAATTGTTAAGCTTTCTCATTGCAGTGTTGCAATGCTGTTGGTGGAAAATAAAAACCATGCCCAAGTCATTCCTGAGTGACCTCTCTGCCCGGCAACTGTTCCCTAATCTGGCGGCATCAAATTATTGATAAGGCACACTCCATGGCTACTCTCCCAGTGGTACAAGCTCCGGGTAGAAAAAGAGGCGATGTTTGGAGCCACTTTACGTTTCATATAGATTCGAACAAGACCGAATGCAAAGTTTCCACAGCATTTGCACCCACACGTTGACAGGGAAAAATAACCTCAAGCAACATCTGAATGCACATCATCCCAACATATACACTCAGGTATATACACTCTGCCACTACTTATGACTTTGATTGCGGCCATTTGAATTGGCTGTGCAGGTAAATGTTTTAATTTGTTGCATCAGTGCGAGCTGAACATTAACTACGTGGTCACATCACCAAGGTTATTATAGCAAACAAAAACTTGAAACGAAAATAAAAACAAACATTTGAAAAACGATTTAGTAAACTGAAATAATAAAACTAAAAAACATTTGAAAAATTAAAACTATACTGAAACTATTATCTTTGATTACAAAACGAACTAAAAGTAATATTAAAGACGAGTATTTTTTTATCTACTAATTGGTGTTGAAAAGGAAATTAATATGCATGTATGTAGATGGTTTTCTTTCATTGATCCCTATTCTGAACCCATTCTCTCGATATACAGTATATTCTAGTAAAGTGAATTCGGAAAGTATTCAGACCATCTTGACTTCTTCCACATTTTGTTACGTTTTGTTACGTTACTTATTCTAAAATTGATTAAATCGTTTTTTCACCCTCATCAATCCACACAATACCACATAATAACAAAGCAAAAACATTTTTTTTTACATTTTTGCAAATGTAATGCTGCCATCACCTTGTTCCACCATAGAGATGGTGCCAAGTTTCCTCCAGACATGACGCTTGGCATTCAGCGCCAACGAGTTCAATCTTGGTTTCATCAGACCAGAGAATCTTGTTTCTCATGGTCTGAAAGACGTTTAGGTGCCTTTTGGCAAACCAAGCGGGCTGTCATGTGCCTTTTACTGAGGAGTGGCATCCGTCTGGCCACTCTATCATAAAGGCCTGATTGGTGGAGTGCTGCAGAGATGGTTGTCCTTCTGGAAGGTTCTCCCATCTCCATAGAGGAACTTTAGAGCTTTGTCAGAGTGACCATCGGGTTCTTGGTCACCTCCCTGACAAACACCCTTCTCCCCAAATTTAGGAAGAGTTTTGGTGTTTCCAAACTTCTTCCATTTAAGAATGACGGAGGCCAATGTGTTCTTTGGGACCTTCAACGCTGCAGAAATGTTTTACTACCCTTCCCCAGATCTATGCCTTGACACAATCCGGTCTCGGAGCTCTGTGGACAATTCCTTCGACTTCATGGTTTGGTTTTTGTTCTGACATGCACTGTCAACTGTGAGACCTGAGACAGGTGTGTGCCTTTCCATGTCATGTCCAATCAAGTTGTAGAAACATCTCAAGGATGATCAACGGAAAGAGGACGCACCTGAGCTCAATTTCAAGTCTCATAAAAAAGGGTCTGAAAACTTTTGTTAAATACGTTTTTTGTTGTAATAAATTAGCAAAAATGTCTAAAAACCAGTTTTCGCTTTGTCATTATGGGGAAATTGTGTGTAGATTGATGAGGAAAACAAAAAATGTAATCAATATTAGCATAAGGCTGTAACGTAACAAAATGTAGAAAAAGGGAAGGGGTCTGAATACTTTCCGAATGTACTGTTTTCAAATCTGTCAAGACAATTCTAATTAAAGGTACACCATATTTAAAGGGATGGCTTTTGATAAATATACTGAAAACCCTATTGAATGAAAAGTCCTTGAGAAAATCTGTTGGCCAGTAAGTGGGAAGGTTTTCAGCAGTTTAATCACATTTATTCAGTGCGCGGAAGGGAGCCACACCTGCAAAGCCCGTTATGCACCTGCTTATGGTAAGTCTGAATACCAACTAATTGGTACCAATTGTTCATCTTTTTTGTATATATTTCAATTTATTTTCAATCTCTTTTACATTTTTTAAATTAAATATACCTTCCGTTAAACTGCCTCACCCAATTTGATATCGGATCCGCTATTTTTAGATCCTTTAGCCAGAATCTCCATCAGAATCTAGCCATCAGAAGCTATCCAGCTAATTAGCTACTAGCTATTTAGTCATTGTCAGCGACTGCTAGCGGCCTTTACCTTTGGCACAGACTCCAGCCGCTTTAAGCCTGGATAACACTTGCCAGTATTGGACTGTTTTCTTCACTACAATGTACAATTTGAAGTGGATGAGAGCATCACTCCAGTCCAGTGTGCGCCTCGCAATGTGCCCATTGCAATGAAAGTGGCTGTGAAGGCCCAGCTGGACAAGTATGAGGCCGATGGCCACATGACATCTGTGACTGAACCAACTGCCTGGATCAGCAATATGGTCAAAAACCAGAGAAGCTGAGGGTCTGCATCGACCCAAAGCATCTGAACCAAGCACTGAAACGATCCCACTACATCATGCCGATACTAGAGGATGTCCTCTACAAGCTTCCCAAGGCCAGAAGTTTCACCTTGGTGGATGCCCGAGATGCATTCCTTCAATGCAAGCTGGACGAAGAAAGCAGCTTCATGACAACCTTCTGGACCCCCTGGGGTCGGAAACGCTCGCTCAAGCTCCCGTTTGGTGTCTCAGTGGTGCCTGAGGTATACCAACGCAAGCAGCACGAGTTACTGGCTGGGCTCAAGGGCATTGAACCCATCRCCGATGATGTCCTGATCGTAGGCTGTGGTGACACAGACGAAGAAGCAGAACGCAACCACGATGTGAAGCTCCTGGCACTGATGGAGCGCTGCCGATCAGTTAAGCTTCGTCTTGGCCTGAAGAAGCTGCAGTTCAAGGTGAAAGACGTCCACTTCCATGGCCACATTCTCTCGGCAAAAGGCCTGAAGCCGGAGCTATCCTCGACATGCCAAAATCGCCTGATGCAAAAGGAGTACAGCGTCTCAAACTATCTTGCAAAGTTCATGCCACACCTATCAGCAGTCTGTGAGCCTCTGCGCCGGTTGCTGGACAAAGACACACCATGGCACCGGCTACCCACGAGGCCGCAGTGCAGGAGATGAAATCTCTGGCTTCATTCATGCCAGTGTTGCGCTACTACGACGTCACGAAGCCTGTCACAATCCAGAGTGACTCCAGCCAAAGGAGACTTGGATGCGGCCTTATGCAGGAAGGCCAACCCGTTGCGTTTGCCTCGAGAGCGCTCATCCCCACCGAACAAAACTATGCACAAATTGAGAAAGAGTGCCTCAGCATCGTCTTCTCCTGCCAGCGATTCCATCACTACTTATATGGTCGAGAGCTGGTCACCTTTGAAACTGACCACAAACCACTCATTGCCATATTCAGTAAACCTCTCCTCAACGCGCCCAAGAGGCTTCAAAGCATGCTCCTGACTCTGCAAAACTACAGCCTGAAGGCTGTAGCCAGGACCAGAGATGTACATCAGCGACACACTGAGCAGGGCAACAGCACAATGTACAGGAAGAGGCACTGTCTATCAGCGGCAGGCCATCTGTTCGCTACAGCAGGAACAACAAGATGTTCAACAGATCAATCAGGCAGACTACTTAAAGATCACCGCCTAGCCCAGATCAGGCAACACACTGACAAGGAYGAACACCTACAGTCACTGAAGTCCATGGCTCTCGCAGGTTGGCCATACCTGAAAGAGGAGACACCTTTCACCGTGAGAGAATACTGGACCTTTCAGGATGAGATCAGCGTGCAAAATGGCGTCTTGTTCAGAGGTCAGAAGGTCATTATTCCCAAATCACTACATCCAGAGGTGCTTACCCGCATACACTCCAGTCGCGTTGGAGGTGACGCATGCTACCGCCAGGCTCGTGAAACATTATACTGGCCAAACATGCAAGCAGAAATTAAAGACTTTGTCAGCAACTGTACCACATGCAACGAGTACGCTCATGAACAGCAAAAGGAAACCATGATGTCACACAAACTGCCCACAAGGGCCTGGCAAATCGTCAGCATGGACTTATTCAGCCACAGACAAAAGGMCTATCTTCWCATYGTTGATCACTACTCTGAMTTTTGGGAAATTGAACTGCTCCCTGACYTGTCTGCAGAGACGGTCATAAAGCGCTGCAAGGCGCAGTTTGCAAGGCAAGGTCAGCCTGACAAGGTAATCACGGACAATGGCCCACAATTCACTGCACAGTTGAAGCGTTTCGCCTCAGAATGGGAGTTTGACCACGTGACCTCCTCTCCAAGACACCCAAAAGCAAATGGCAAGGTAGAATCAGCTGTCAAGATTGCAAAAAAACTGTTAAGCAGGGCCTTGCGCGACAGCAACAACCCATGGTAAGCGAGCTTACAGTGTAGGAACGCACTCACCGAAAACATGGACAGCAGCCCAGCACAACGCCTTCTGTCCAGACGTCTGAAGACTACCATCCCCGTAGCTAACAAGCTACTTGAGCCCTGCGTCGTGGTTGGYGTCACGGACAAACTGCGTCACAGAAAGCAGCTCGCTAAGTGCTTCTACGACCGGACTGCTCGAGACCTACCAGAACTGGAGGTGGGTGAAACGATAAGGATGAAACCACTGCTGGGAGACCACACAGGACTTTGGAGACTGGGCACGTGCCTACAGAGAGTTGCACCACGTTCTTACCTGGTGGATGTTGATGGCTCCCTCTATCGTCTCAATCGGGTGGATCTGCGCGTAGCAGAGCAGACAAACTAGAACACGCCACACACTCACCTAGATGAGCTAGATAACAGTCCAGGCCTAAGGGTAAGGGCTGCAGAATTGAGACATGAACCAACTGAAGGTGAGGCTTCCAGCTCGTGGCCCTAATCCTAMCCCTGTCAGAGCCAATACTTACTCACGGGTGGGTCGGCTGTGCAAGCCACCGGACAGGCTTACTCTGTAAGCAAGAGACTGTGTTAACTTGTCCTCTGTTTATATAACAAAAAGACAACTGAAGTAAAAAATAAAATGTCATGCTTTTTCAATTGTTATGACTTGACAGTTAACAAACCTCCAAACGAGCTTCAATGCCATACAACACTCTTTCTRTGGCCTCCAACTGCTCTTAAAACGCTAGTAAAACTAAATGCATGCTTTTTAACCGTTCGCTGCCCGCACCCGCCCGCCCGACTAGCATCACTACTCTGGACGGTTCTGACTTAGAATATGTGGACAACTACAAATACCTAGGTGTCTGGCTATACTGTAAACTCTCCTTCCAGACTCATATTAAACATCTCCAATCCAAAATGAAATCGAGAATCGGCTTTATTCCGCAACAAAGCCTCCTTCACTCAGGCCGCCAAACATACCCTAGTAAAACTGACTATCCTACCGATCCTCGACTTCGGCAATGTCATTTACAAAATAGCCTCCAACACTCTACTCACTCTACTCAGCTTTTGTCACCAAAGCCCCATATACCACCAACCACTGCGACCTGTATGCTCTAATCGGTTGGCCCTCGCTACATATTCGTCGCCAGACCCACTGGCTCCAGGTCATCTATAAGTCTTTGCTAGGTAAAGCTCCGCCTTATCTCAGCTCACTGGTCACCATAACATCACCCACCCGTAGCACGCGCTCCCTCACTGGTCATCCCCAAAGCCAAAAGCTCCTTCGGCCGCCTTTCCATCCAGTTCTCTGCTGCCAATGACTGGAACGAATTGCAAAAATCACTGCAGCTGGATGTCACGCCCTGACCATAGAGAGCTTTTTATTCTCTATGTTGGTTAGGTCAGGGTGTGATTAAGGGTYGGTTATCTAGGGGAATTATATGTCTATGTTGGCCTGGTATGGTTCCCTATCAGAGGCAGCTGTTTATCATTGTCTCTGATTGGGGATCATATTTAGGTAGCCATTTCCCCATTGTGCTTTGTGGGATCTTGTCTAGGTATAGTTGCCCGTGTGCACTATTTTGAGCTTCACGTTTCGTTTCTTTGCTTTATTGTTTTTTTCCCTTTGAGTTTTCCATTCCAAAATAAAGGATGGAAACATACCACGCTGCATCTTGATCCACTCCTTATGGCGATCGTGACACTGGAGACTTATATTTCCCTCACTAGCTTTAAACATTAGCTATCCGCAGCAGCTAACCGATCGCTGCAGCTGTACATAGCCCATCTGTAARTAGCCCATCCAATCTACCTACCTCATCCCCATATTGTTTTTATTAACTTTTCTGCTCTTTTGCACACCAGTATTTCTACTTGCACATCATCATCTGCACATCTATCACTCCAGTGTTAATTTGCTAAATTATAATTACTATGGCCTATTTATTGCCTTTCCTCCTCACRCCATTTGCACACACTATATATAGACTTTCTTTTTTTCTATTGTGTTATTGACTGCACGCTTGTTTATTCCATGTGTAACTCTGTGTTGTTGTTTGTGTCGCACTRCTTTGCTTTATCCTGCTTTTTCTTTTCTTTGGCCAGGTCGCAGTTGTAAATGAGAACTTGTTCTCAACGAGCCTACCTGGTTAAACAAAGATGAAATAAAATAAAAATAAAAACTACTGAGAAGTGCTTATATCAAAACTCGTAAAAGAGTCTTAAATTCAAGGTCAGAATATGCGTAGAGAGAAATTAAAAACGGGAATTATGTTCTATTTATGCACGCTTAACTCGGGTCTGAAACTGCCTCAAACTGATTCAAAACAGGAATTTGTCATATTGATGTTGTACTACTTTTTCAGGGAGAAGACTTCAAAAATCCACCTCAACTTCCCTAGTGACTCGTCTGTGTATTAAAATAATTATAGATGTTTAGCAACTGACTAAAAATAGGAGCATCTCCCAGGCAGGGACAGATTGGGACCAAAACAGGCCCACACATTTCTAACACMGGCCCATTTGTTTCCTCTAGGCCCTCACACCAACCAATTTTTTTCCTCAAGGCTCCCATTATAACATTATTTGCCAAACAATTATAGTTCTGCACAAAAAAACAACTAATTCGACAGGCCAACTGGTCTAAAGATCGGTTGGTCTATCTGACATTTGCCCTAGCTGCCTAATGGCCAGTCCGTTTCTGCTCCCAGCTATATATATATTTTGCTCATTATATGGTGCTGCCCTACAACAGGGCCATAGAAACCGTTAGATAACATTTTTAGCATGTGACCTGGCYCTTGTGGAGTGGATCATTTTCAAGAAAAAGCATCACAGCCCATATATATCTGAAGGATATGCATCTCATTAGTTGTAATTACGATACATCAGAAGCTTCGGGAAATGGTTTTTGAAACACATTCTGTGTGACATCAGTGTCAACATTTACGCTATGAGGTTGAAAATTACCCTCTTCTTCTTTGCGAGTAGGTGTGGCACTGAGTGCATTTTTTTAATCAACTTCACGGTATCTGTTCTATTTGCATATATTATGTGGATGTGTTAGGTAAAAACAATGACATGATGGTAGTCTCTCATTCGTTCTATCATTTGCAGGAAAGGGTTACACTTCTCTAATTTTTTTTTCATATCAAACATAGCGTACACACCATAGACACATACAGTATATACATTCACATTGTTGTATGTATAAATCAGTAAGTAAGACAACAATAGCAACTGTGGGCCCATCTATCTCTTTGTTTTGTTTGTTAGCATCTTCTCACAGAAAGGTGATGACATCACAAAGCAACGTTGTCTGAGGGAAGGTCACGCACCAGTCAAAGCGATCCATCATTTGGTGCAACAGAAGAAGACTGGGTTTTATGTCGGCTCTGTATTTATTATTCATGCACCGTTTATGAGAATGGCCTACGAGAGGAGAGGAGACAAATATAAAGCCTTCCGTCACTCTCCCTCTCATCCCTCTCTCTTCCTCTATCAGTTCTCTCTGAGGGGATTTTACCCTTGGAGTTGCTTTAAGGTTCATCAATACATCGACGTCCTAGAACTGAGAAGTCTCCCTGAGAAACCTGCTTCCTCCTCGTTTCTCCTTTCTGGGATGTCCTGACTGTTTGAATGGGGAGAACTGATTTGGCAGTTTACAAGGGGTTACCGCTCTGTTAATTTGATTTAAAGGAAGAGAAGAGAGTGGTTCAAATGCAACTGGTCAGAAACAGGTTTGAATAGAGTTTACATTTATAAAAGCTGTGTCTCACAGTAAATTCAATTAACACATATTTGGAGATGACGAGAATCAGGGTTTGAGGGAAATAAAAGATACAACTAGTTAAACACTATGCCCTAAGTCGGGATGCTGGATATACTATTTCACTGCCATTCTTTTTCTTTGAATATGTATTTTCTATTACAGTGAGGGAGTGAGATCAGCCGACCCCTGCCTGTCTGCTAACGGCTGAGTTAACCTGGCTAGGAAGATGGATTTCAAGTGTTAACACTCCTTTCATACCCTGCCAAAAAAACAGAATAGACACATTGTGCATCAGTTTGATAAACAACCTGTCTGGACGACTTAATATTCTAATCTGGAATTCCTGCAATGACAGTACCGGGGTGGAAAAAGGACAGTGGGTAGTGCTAGCGATTCATCCCTTTTTCTGACGCAACCTCAACTCTCTTCAGGACTGGCAGAAGAGTTGAAAGAGGTAGTGAAGGCAAAAGGAGGAGAGAAGTCAGTGATGTCGGAGCAGGGAGGTTTAGCCTGATGATGTAACAKAGTGACAACGCCCACTCTCTCTGCATCTACACACCTTTCTCCATTTCCTCGTTCGTCGTGCGTCACTCTTTGATCTGGTCCGACTAAATTAGAAGTTCTGCTTTTCCCACCAAATCGGYGCCACCCGCACTCCTGCCACAGTCATAATCTGACTCCACATCAGAGGGAGGGAGGTGGGCACAGACTGAACTTTATCAGAGGGTAGGCCGACATGTGCTTCAGTTTCAGAGAATCGGTGTTGTTTTGGTCCCCGTAGTTTTGGGGAAATTGTAGGACGACTAGGGCCACTTAGACTAATGTAAGAGGAGATACAAGGGATGTAAACATGTGTAGCGGATGTGAACCAGCTAGTTAGAACTAGTGTAGCATCATGCTGTCACGTCTGGAGCCGTAAGATTTTCATGGGTCACTCGTATTGTCTGGGACGCAGGGTGCATTGTGGGTACATAAATCATGGAGGGGTTAGTATGGGGAGGGACACCCTCTAACACAAACAACTCCACCATTACCAGTTGTCAGTTGTTTGTCCTTTGCACTAGACAGTGAAGGATGGCATCCTTTTCATGATGTTATACCTGACTCTCTCTCTCTCTCGGGAGTTTGATGTCCATACACCCTGTATACTATTAGCTCTGTTTACTTTGCACTGAGGGGAACTTTTATCTACACCAGCACTATCTTCCCCCCCCCCCTTTTACAAGGAGTCAAGGTTGCTCTGCTTTAGTATTGCGATAATGTAGCTGGACCATGAAATGTGACATTGTCTTAATGTTGGAGCTTTAAAAGACCTTCGCATCCCCCAGGGGGTTGACATTATCGTTTSCCATTTGCATATCTCCAAGAACAGAGGGGGAAGAAATACACATATATCTGTCTCTGAGTTCATGGTCCATGCCTTATTCAGCCAAGGAAGAAAAGAGAGATGTCCCTGAACTATATAATCATCTTAGCACACCTCTTCATCTGGAGACGCTCCACTTTGAGCATTCTCTTTGAATATCAATGTCATTCAAAGCCATGTATTTTCTGTACGGCTAATTGAAACTTTCTCTTTCACCGTGACCAGGAAGTGTGAACTATGGAGAGCCGTGAGGGCCATAATAAATGAAGACCTCTGAAACCTGACAAGTGATTGACATATCAAGGTCAGCTACTGTACCGCTTCGCAAACCTGCAACTCCAAGGTTGTGTCCCGAATGGCACCATATTCCCTATATAGTGCATTACTGTTRAACAGAGTCCTATGAGCCCTGGACTAAAGTAGTGCAAGATATATTAGGACTAGGGTGCCATTTAGTATGCATCTCCAGACTACAGATAAGGCTTGGAGGAAAGGAGGGATTCCCATACCAAAAAAGAAAAGTCACCATTTTCTCAATTTCTCTCAAATTTCACATCTGGTCATGGGCAGACCTGAGGGCAGACATCACGTCACTTTATTGTTGCTTTTTGTGCTGATGTCATTGAAGTTGTGCTCAAGTTTCCTAGATGCGGTCACTGTTACATGTCACGGCCCCCTTCTCAATTCTCATGACACATGCACTAGGGGTGTCACGGCCGTCGTAAGGAGGAGACCAAGGCGCAGCGTGATAAGCGTACATTCTTCTTTATTTAAAGAATGAACACCGAACAAAATAACAAAACGAACCGTGAAGCTAATATGGCTAGTGCAGACAGGCAACTAAACCTAGAATAAGAACCCACAAAACCAAAAGGGAAAATGGCAACCTAAATATGATCCCCAATCAGTGACAACGATAAACAGCTGCCTCTGATTGGGAACCAATTCAGGCCACGATAGACATACATATGCCTAGACTTACCAACACCCCTAGACATACAAAAAACCCTAGACAATACAAAACAAGCATACCCACCCTCCTCACACCCTGACCTAACCAAAATAATAAAGAAAACATAGATAACTAAGGTCAGGGCGTGACAAGGGGTGAAGAGTCATAAGGGACGTGGGTGAAAGTGTAACAACAGACGGTCCCAGTTTGACTAAGAAATATGAAGGTTCAATATGACATAATGTCCCATATTTCTGCAAGAGTACCTCAATTATGTTCCTCTTTGGGGAATTTGTTTTTCAATCCATCTACAGTATCCATCCATCAACATCAACATGGAGGAGGAGACGTACCAAGGGTGAGACTCAGGTAATAAGTGCCTGTCTGATTGTGTTAAAATTGTCTTTTATTTCAATCAGTTGGTGCCACTGCCTAAGGTGTGTGTGAGCCAACCAGGCCAAACCCTCAAAGAATCTGCTGAGTTAGCTATTCCCCAAAAGGATATTTTGTTTGGTTGGGGCCTTTGGCTTGCTCTATCCTGCCATGAACGCTTCTGGGTTTGTGGTGAAGATGGTTGAAATTGTTATCACTGCAAATTCCACATCTAATCCCATATACACACACACACACACATCAACACTCCCACACACACATTCACATACACTACATACACGCACACACACACACGACTCAACACAGACACACATACAGTACATACACATGGACACACACACACACACACACACTTTTACACTCATCATTGCTGCTGCTAATCTGTTCTTAATTTGACTCAAATGATTATCTATCCTGATGCCGAGTCACTTTACCCTGCATTCATTTACATATCTACCTCAAATACCTCATACCTCTGCCCATTGATCTAGTACTTGTAATACCTGTATATAGCTGCACATTGATCTGGTACTACCTGTATATAGCTGCACATTGATCTGGTACTGGTACTCCCTGTATATAGCTGCACATTGATCTGGTACTACCTGTATATAGCTGCACATTGATCT